>NC_041381.1:527974444-527996275 GCF_002162155.2 Triticum dicoccoides | reverse complement strand
GTATGAGGAGGTGGCTGTCCACCGTCTTATGAGCGGTGGCTCCTGTACTTCTCCTACATCGTCGTCTATATCGTCAATGTCTTCGGAGTCACCGTCAAGCACGTCGGTTAAATCATCGATCGTGGCTATGAAGTGGGTGGTGGGTGGGCAGCGAATTTCTTCGTCGCCTGCTTCCCACTCAAGCCGGACATAGTTCGGCCCAGAGCCTCCTGAGAAAAAGAGAGACTTTAATGAGTTCAGCATGTCGCCAAAGGGCGAGTGCTGAAAGACGTCCACAGCGGTTAATTCCCTTATCGGAGCCCAACCTAGGTCGGCTGGCTCGGGGGTATGTGGACCGGGACCAACAACCGGATACGAGTCTGGGGGCCCGAGGTTACAGGCCCCAATAGAGGTGAGACCTGTGTTCGGCTCTACCGCCGATGAGTATGCGGCCTGCGGCGCGGGGTCTACCCCTCCGTCCTTGGGCGACGCAAACTGCTCTGGATTTAGATCCGGGGCTACTACAGGGGTGATGTCCCGAGCATTATCCGACAGCAGGTCTAGGCCATGCTCGTTTTGACTGTCCGGTGCTCCTGGCGCAGGGCCGAATCCGTCAAAGATCAAGTCTCCGTGAATATCCGCTGTGCAATTCAAGTTTCCGAACCTGATCTGGTGGCCAGGGGCGCAGCTGTCGATCTGCTCCAGATGACCAAGCGAATTGGCCCACAGCGCGAAGCCGCCGAACACAAAGATCTGTCCGGGGAGAAAAGTCTCACCCTGGACCATGTCGTTGGTGATTGAAGACGCCATCAAGCCTCGAAGCGACGACATAGAGTAACTCTTAATGAAAGCACCAATGTCGGTGTCAAAACCGGCGGATCTCGGGTAGGGGGCCCCGATCTGTGCGTCTTAGGCCGGTGGTAACATGAAGCAAGGGACACAATGTTTACCCAAGTTCAGGCCCTCTCGATGGAGGTAAACCCCTACTTCCTGCTTGATTAATATTGAAGATATGAGTAGTAGAGTAGATCTACCACGAGATCGTAGAGGCTAAACCCTAAGAGCTAGCCTATGATGGTATGATTGTAATTGTGATCGGCCTTCTAAGGACCATCCTCTCTGGTTTATATAGACACCGGAGAGGGCTAGGGTTTACATGGAGTTGGTTACAAGGAAGGAAATATAATATCCGGATCGCCAAGCTTGTCTTCTACGCAAAGGAGAGTCCCATCCGGACACGGGCCGGAGCCTTGAGTCTTGTATCTTCACGCTTCAATAGTCCGGACGATGTATATAGTCCGGCTGTCCGGATACCCCCTAATCCAGGACTCCCTCAGGGGGTTACAAGAGTTGATCTACCTCGAAATCGTGATGGCTAAACCCTAGATGTCTAGCCTGTATGATTGTGATTGCCTCTATGGACTAAACCCTCCGGTTTATATAGGCACCGGAGGGGACTAGAGGTGTACAAAGTCGGCTTATAGAGGAAGGAAACTATTCATCCGGACACCAAGCTTGCCTCCACGCAAAGGGGAGTCCCATCTGGACACGGGAGGAGGCCTTTTGTTCTTGTATCTTCACAACCCTTTAGTCCAGCCCATGTCACATAGGCCGGCTCTCCGAGGACCCCATAGTCCAGGACTCCGTCAGTGGGTGACTAGTAGTGTTGATTACATCTTGTAGTTGATTACTATATGGTTTATTTGGTGGAATATGATATGTTCAGATCCATTATGCTATTTAATACCCCTCTGATCTTGAGCATGATTATCATTTGTGAGTAGTTACTTTCGTTCTTGAGGTCACGGGAGAAATCATATTGCAAGTAATCATGTGTACTTGATATGTGTTCGATATTTTGATGATATTTTTTTTGTGATTCCCTTAGTGGTGTCATGTGAATGTTGACTACATGACACTACACCATATTTGGGCCTAAGGGAATGCATTATGGAGTAGTTATTAGATGCTGGGTTGCGAGAGTGACAGAAGCTTAAACCCCAGTTTATGCGCTATTCCGTAAGGGACCGATTGGATCAAAAGTTTAATGCTATGGTTAGAATTTATTCTTAATACTTTTCTCGTAGTTGCGGATTCTTGCGAGAGGGTTAATCATAAGTAGGAGGTTTTTTCAAGTAAGAACAACACCTAAGCACTGGTCCACCCACATATCAAATTATCAAAGTTGCGATCACGAATTAAGCCAACATGATGAAAGTGACTAGATGAAATTCTCGTGTACCCTCAAGACCACTTTGCTTATCCTAGGAGACCATTTTGGCCTATCCTTTTCCTCAAAAGGATCGGGCTACCTTGCTGCACTTTTGTTACAACTATCGTTACTTGCTCGTTACAAATTATCTTGCTATCAGACTACTCCGCTACTTACAATTTTAGCACCTGCGGACATTACCTTGCTGAAAACCACTTGTCATTTCCTTCTGCTCCTTGTTGGGTTCGACACTATTACTTATCGAAAAGGCTAGAATTGACCCCATATATTTGTGGGTCATCAAGGCTATTTTATGGCGCCGTTGCTGAGGAGTGAAGCGCTCTTGGCAAGTGGACATTGGTAAGAAAACATTATTACTACGTGCTGAAATTTATTGTCACTTGCTACCCCTGTTCAAGAATTCATCTGATTAACCAGTTAACTTGCCGGTTAATCCCTACTCGTAGGGTCACCGAGTAGCCGATTAACTGATTAATCGCCCGAGTAATTGATTAAATGGCCGATTAACTTGCCGATTAGCCTATTAATCCCCTACTCTTCAGCTAACCGAGCAGCTACCAGTTAACGATTTCATCAACAATGCTTGCTACTATGGAAAACAATCCTTTGAGGGGTTTGTTCGGGGTATCTTCACCTTGATCGGAACCACAATTAGTTGCCCCTCAACCTACTGCACCTATTGAAAATATTGAATATGAAATTCCTTCGAGTATGGTAGAACAACTGCTAGCTAATACTTATGCAGGAGATGGAACCGAACATCCTGATATGCACTTGATATATGTGGATGAAATTTGTGGATTGTTTAAGCTTGCAGGTTTGCCCGGAGATGAAGCTAAGAAGAAGGTTTTCCCTTTATCTTTGAAGGGAAAAGCATTGACATGGTATAGGCTATGCGATGATTTTGGATCTTGGAACTGGAATTGGTTGAAATTGGAATTTCACCAGAAAAATTATCCTATGCATGTAGTTCGTCGTGATCGGAATTATATATATAATTTTTGGCCTAATGAAGAAGAAAGTTTTTCTCTAGCTTGGGGAAGACTTAATCCAATGTTATATTCATGCCCCAATCATGAGCTCTCAACAGAAATTATTTTTCAGAATTTTTATACCTAGCTTTCTCATAATGATCAAGCCATGCTTGATACTTCTTGTACTGGTTCTTTTATGAAGAAGACTATTGAATTCCAATGGGATCTTTTAGAAAGAATTAAACGCAACTCTGAAGATTGGGAACTCGACGAAGGTAAAGAGTCAGGTATTGAACCTAAGTTTGATTGTGTTAAATATTTTATGAATACCGATGCTTTTAAAAAGTTTAGCACTAAATATGGACTTGACTCTGAGATAGTAGCTTCCTTTTGTGAATCTTTTGCTACTCATGTTTATCTCCCTAAGGAGAAGTGGTTTAAATATCACCCACCTATTAAAGAAGAAATTAAATAACCGGTAAAATCTAAAGGAGAAACTGTCATTTAGAATGTTGATCAAGTTGTTCCCACTACTTATATTGAAAAACCACCTTTCCCTATTAGGATGAAGGAACATGCTAAAGCTTCAACTGTGGTTAACAAAAGTTATGTTAGAACACCCAAACCAGCTGAACAAATTGGAGTTGAACCTAGTGTTTCTATGATTAAAGATCTCTTAGTCGATAATATAGATGGGCATGCTATTTACTTCTGTGATGATGCTTCTAGAATTGCCAAACCTGATAAAGAGGATAAACATAGACCAGTTGTTGGCATGCCTGTTGTCTCATTTAAGATAGGAGATCACTGTTATATATCATGGGTTATGTGACCTAGATGCTAGTGTGAGTGCTATTTATTTTTCCTTATATGAAGAAATTAAGAATGAAATAGCACGTGTTGAAATAGAAGACATAGATGTCACTATTAAACTTGCCAATAGAGATACTATATCACCAATTGGGATTCTTAGAGATGTTGAAGTCTTGTGTGGGGAAATAAAATGCCCTATAGATTTTCTTGTTCTTGGTTCCCCACAAGATGACTTCTGTCCCATTATCCTTGGTAGACCTTTCTTGAACACCGTCAATGCCAGAATAGATTGTAAGAAACAAACTATCGGTGTTAGCTTTGGTGATGAATCTCATGAATTTAATTTTTTTCAAGTTTAGTAGACAACCTCATAAGAAAGATTTTCCTAGTAAGGATGAAATTATTGGTCTTGCTTCTATTGCTGTACCTCCTACTGATCCTTTGGAGAAATATTTGCTAGACCATGAAAATGATTTGCATATGCGTGAAAGAAATGAAATAGATAGAATCTTTTTCGAACAACAACCTCAGCTTAAACACAATTTGCCCATTGAAACTCTAGGAGGTCGTCCTCCACCTAAAGGTGATCCTGTGTTTGAATTAAAAAAAATTGCCAGACACTTTGAAATATGCTTATCTTGATGAGAAAAAGACATATCATGTTATTATTAGTGCTAACCTTTCAGAACATAAAGAAGAAAGATTATTGAAAGTTCTAAGGAAGCACAAAGCTGCTATTGGATATACACTTGATGATCTTAAGGACATTAGTCCCACTCTATGTTAGTACAAGATTAATATGGAACCTGATGCTAAACCCGTTGTTGATCACCAACTACGGTTAAACCCGAAGATGAAAGAAGTGGTAAGAATAGAAATATTGAAACTTCTGGAAGCAGGTATAATCTATCCTATAGATGATTGTAGATGGGTAAGTCTTATTCATTGTGTCCCTAAGAAGGGAGGTATAACTGTTGTTCCTAATGATAAGAATGATCTCATTTCACAAAGAATTGTCACAGGCTATAGGATGGTAATTGATTATAGAAAATTAAACAAAGAAACTAGAAAGGATCATTACCCTCTGCCTTTTATTGATCAAATGTTAGAAAGATTATCTAAGCACACACATTGTTGCTTTCTCGATGGATATTCTGGTTTTTCACAAATACCTGTTTCACAACCTGATCAAGAAAATACCACTTTTAGTTATCCTTTTGGAACTTATGCTTATAGACGTATGTCTTTTGGTTTATGTAATGCACCTGCTACCTTTCAAAGATGTATGACTGCTATATTCTCTGATTTTTGTGAAAAGATTGTTGAGGTTTTCATGGATGACTTTTCTGTTTATGGGAAGTCTTTTGATGATTGTTTAAACACTCTTGATCGAGTTTTGCAGAGATGTGAACAAACAAATCTTGTTTTGAATTGGGATAAGTGCCACTTTATGGTTAACAAAGGTATCGTTTTGGGCCATAAAATTTCTGAAAGAGGCATTGAAGTGGACCAGGCCAAGGTTAATGCAATTGAGAAAATTCCATGTCCTAAAGATATCAAAGGTATTCGTAGTTTCCTTGGTCATGCTGGTTTTTATAGGAGGTTTATCAAAGACTTCTCTAAATTTCTATGCCTCTTACGAATCTTTTGCAAAAGGATATTCCCTTTGAGTTTGATGATGATTGCTTGGAAGCCTTTGAAACACTAAAGAAATCCTTAATTACTGCACCTATTGTTCAACCACCTGATTGGAACTTGCCTTTTGAGATTATGTGTGATGCTAGTGATTATGCTGTTGGTGCAGTTCTAGGACAAAGAGTTGATAAGAAACTGAATGTTATCCATTATGCTAGTAAAACTCTAGACAATGCTCAATGAAATTATGCTACTACTAAAAAAGAATTCTTAGCAATGGTGTTGCTTGTGATAAATTCAGATCTTACATTGTTGATTCTAAAGTGACCATTCACACCAATCATGCTGTTATAAAATATCTTATGGAAAAGAAAGATGCTAAACCTAGACTCATTAGGTGGGTTCTTCTGCTACAAGAATTTGATTTGCATATCACTGATACGAAAGGGGCAGAGAACCTCGTAGCTGATAACTTGTCTAGGCTTGAAAATATTCTTGATGAACCACAACCTATTAATGATAGCTTTCCTGATGAACAATTAGCTGCAATAAATGTTTATAATAGTACGCCTTGGTATGCTGACTATGTTAATTATATTGTTGCTAAATACGTACCACCTAGCTTCACATACCAACAAAAGAAAAAATCTTCTATGATTTAAGACATTACTTTTGGGATGACCCACATCTTTATAAAGAAGGAGTAGATGGTATTATTAGACATTGTGTACCTGAGCATGAACAAGAACAAATCCTACGGAAATGTCACACTGAAGCTTATGGAGGACATCACGTGGGAGACAGAACTGAAAGTGCGTTATATCAACTAGAGGGGGGGTGAATAGACGATTTTTATGAATTCTTCACTGAGGAATTTGCCGGTGAGGAAATTCCTTAGCGAAGAACTACTTGCAGCGGAATAAGTACTCAGAAGTAAGCATAATAGAATACATGCATGGTCATCATGATGAAATGAAGACACACAGAGTACAGAAAGCATAAACACAGGATAACACAAGATGAAGACAAACAGACTGAAGAAATTGAACTGAGGAAATTGAGAAAGTCTTCAGTCAAAGTCTTCAAACACAGATATGAACAATCACTCAACACAATAATGAGGAAATGAAAGAGTTGAGGAAATAGAACCAGTAAGGTTGGTGAAGACAATGATTTGGTAGACCAGTTCCAACTACTGTCTCAGTTGTACGTCTGGTTGGAGCGGCTGAGTATTTAAACTCGAGGACACACAGTCCCGGACACCCAGTCGCTGAGCACGCAGCTCAGGACACCAAGTCCTCACCGTATTCTCCTTGAACTAAGGTCACATAGACCTCGTCCAAACACTCGTGGTAAGTCTTCAGGCGACTTCCAAACCTTCACAGACTCGGTAATCGGCGATCCACAATTCCTCTTGGATGCTCTAGACCATGACGCCTAACCGTCTGGAAGAAGCACAGTCTTCAAAGGTAACACGCATCAGATCCACTCAGGATCAATCTCTTCAGTGATGATCAATCACTTTGGGTTTGTAGGTGTCGGTGTCAAAACCGGCGGATCTCGGGTAGGGGGTCCCGAACTGTGCGTCTAGGCGGATGGTAACAGGAGACAAGGGACACGATGTTTTTACCCAGGTTCGGGCCCTCTCGATGGAGGTAAAACCCTACTCCTGCTTGATTAATATTGATGATATGGGTAGTACAAGAGTTGATCTACCACGAGATCAGAGAGGCTAAACCCTAGAAGGTAGCCTATGGTATGATTGTTGTTCGTCCTACAGACTAAAACTCTCCGGTTTATATAGACACCGGAGAGGGCTAGGGTTACATAGAGTCGGTTACAATGGGAGGAGATCTTCATATCATATCGCCAAGCTTGCCTTCCACGCCAAGGAAAGTCCTATCCGGACACGGGACGAAGTCTTCAATCTTGTATCTTCATAGTCCGGGAGTCCGGCCAAAGGTCATAGTCCGGCCATCCGGACACCCCCTAATCCAGGACTCCCTCAGTAGCCCCTGAACCAGGCTTCAATGACGACGAGTCCGGCGCGCAAATTGTCTTCGGCATTGCAAGGCGAGTTCCTCCTTCGAATACTTCATAGAAGATGTTGAACACAAGGATACTGTCCGGCTCTGCAAAATAAGTTCCACATACCACCGTAGAGAGAATAATATCTGCACAAATCTAATCTGCTGACGTATTTCGCAGCATGACATCACGCCACGGCCAAGCCTTTATTCGAATCATTTTACTGTTCCACCTTAGCGCATTTAGCGAGGCGGTTTCCTTGGCACATCTTGTCAAAGCAGAGATCGTGTCCCCTTATTCCGGGATTCTCATCAATACGAGCGTGGGTAACCCAACCGTGCCTTTGATACGACTCCCTGATTGAAAGCGAGTCCCAAACGGTTACGGGGAGGGCTCTTGGTATTCAACCTCTTTATAAAGAGACCAAGGCTCGACTCCTTTCTTTTTAATTCAATCGAATCCGCCCCTCGCCTTGAGTTCCAACACCCAAAGCTCCAGTTTTAGGCGCTTTGGACCTTCGATGATGTCCGGCTCCGACCTTCAAGGCCGGTGGATAACTTCCTCCGTTACGGAAGAAGACGTGCAAAAACTGAGAGATGCCAGGTATCTAACCGGCGAAATCTCGCATAGGCTACCTGCTCAAGGGCAGGCCATTCCCACTCCCCAGCCTGATGAGAGCGTGGTGTTCGCATCTCACTTCCTTTGGGGGCTAGGCTTCCCGATTGATCCCTTTGTGAGGGGGCTTATGTTTTATTACGGGCTGGAATTTCACGACTTAGCTCCGGAGTCCATCCTCCAAATCTCATCGTTCATTGTCGTGTGTGAGGCCTTCCTCCATATTACTCCTCACTTTGGATTGTGGCTTAGAACCTTCAAGGTAGAACCGAAGATGATCGAGGGCCAGCACGCTGAGTGCGGAGGAGCTATCATAAGCAAGATGGCTGATGCTCCATGGCCCGAGGGCTCTTTCCAAGAGGAGTTCGGCTTATGGCAACGGGACTGGTTTTACATCACAGCCCCCAGGGGCACCACATGGGTGGCGCCACCTGCTTTTCGCTCGGGTCCCCCACCACGGCTAGCGTCATGGGTCAATGAAGGGCTTATCTGGGGGCCGTCCAAAGACGTGCCCTTGCTGCAGGGCCGCATTCGAGATCTCCTAGAAAGAGATATCAACTTGACTGTAGTGGCGCAAGTTATGCTGATTTGCCGCATACTGCCCTGCAAACGTCGCCCTCTCCGCCTGTGAGAATTTAATCCGGAGGGACCGCGAGTCCTCCAACACTTTATGGGCACGACGCCCATGGAGATGTACAAATTGTTCTTCAGATCACAAGCAAGGTGTCCAGACTTTTCCGAGGAAGCAGGTCTGAGCTGCAATCGCCCGGATGCCCAAGTAAGTAGCCCCGTATTTGGACACACCATCCGTATTTTTATCATAAAATTGCCCTTAACAGAGCTATCCTTTGAACAGGAGTGGATAGCGAAAGCAAAGCTTATCAGGTGTCTAGCCCCCCTGCCTGAGACCACGTCAGATCCTGTGTTAACCAGGATGTTGGAGATTGCGCCTTTGGCAGAAGGCGAAGAGGGGAACCAAGGAGCTACCGCCTCTATGAAGGAGGCTATCAGAAAGGGAGGAATCGAGAATTCCCCCAACCAGGGAAAAAAAGGACTGCCTCTGAAGACCCGGAGGGGATGGCCTCAAAACGGGGGAAGAAATCTTCACCAGAGGATCCGGCGCCGGAGAATGCCCCGGCCGCATTATGCTCCCAAGAGGATCAACTCTCCACCGAGCCGTAAGTAAGGAGTGGGGTTCCAAAATGAGTGACATCCCTGTTTTATTTCTGAGGAAGATAACCGAAATATTACCTTGCAGTTCGGATCTCAACCCTTCTCAGCAGAGCTCATCCTCAAGAGATCTTCGTCCGGAGATGATGGAGAGTGAAACGCCTCCCCTAGCTGCACCGTCTTACGAGGCAGGCGACCCTGAGGTGTCGTCTCGGAGGGTTTTTCCAAGTTCGGACCCTGTAAAAGGTCATCAGGCTAGTCCGGCACCCTCTGGTGCGCGGTCGGAGGGGCTGAAGGATCTGCTCGGGCGAGTGTCTATCTCAGAAGAACACCTTATGTTGATGAACACGGTGATTGGAAGGATTTCATTCGCGGAAAGCGGATTGTACGAGGCCGCCAGGAGTTTACTGACAGGCTTTGAGGTACGTGAAAAGGTGTACCTTTTGGTAGAGCCGCATATATAAAATGCGCCCTGTATAAATAGTAGCCCCTGAGACTCTGTGTGTTGTCAAAAATGACGGCGGACAGAGGATCATAACCCCAGGTATAATATGTCACCTTTTCTATGAAGGTGGCGAGGCGTTCGGTGGCTAGGCAGACTGACGAATCTGCCAAGCTAAAGCGGCAACTTGACGTGGCAGATGCCGACATCGCGCTTGTAAATAAGCGGCTAGACGAGGCACAAGGTATGTTCCAAAGACATCTGATAAGAGGAGCTCGATGCTCGTGCCTTATAAGATATGTGGTTAATGTAGATGGTGCTGCTACCATGGAGAACCTTCGGGCGGAACTTGCCCGAGCCAAGGAGCAAGCAAGAAAAAGTGATGCGGCTGCCGTTAAAGCGGCTGAAGAGCTAAAAGCCGAACAGACTGCTCACTGCCAGAGCAAGAAGGTAATAGCCAAGATGGCTATAAAATTAAAGGATGCGGCCAACCGCTGTAAATTTCTTGAACAAGAAGATAGGGCGGCTCAGAAGGACCTTGAAAAGATCACTGCCGAGGCCAAGGATACGTGCTCTGCAATGAGAGCTATGAAGGAGGAGCTACGTCAAGCCGGAGATATCATGGCTGGAAAGCCCTATATGCTGCGGATGAAGTTCGGGGATCCTAAGTATGCTCCGTTAGACCGGCAGTGGAGTGCGGAGAACACTTATCTGGATTTGGCAGTGAGTGCGGCAGACGCGACCGAACACTTCCGGGGTCGAGGTGACCATGAATTGGAAGAACTTTTTTGGTCGCAGTTCCACAATCGAGAACGCCCACTTTCGGTATCCAACCATTTGGCCGCCTGGGTGGAGCTGAACAGGTTATCCGGACTCGCCATGAGGTATGTTGCGAGTCGTCTGTGGCCGGAAGAGCCAGAGCCGAAGAGTTATTTTAGCTTGGTGCAGCAGTTCCTTGGTTCAGTGCCGCATGTTGATGCAATGAAGAGGTCGGCGTGCATAGAGGGTGCACAGATGGCTCTTGCCCGTGTCAAAACATACTGGGTGGATATTTAGGCCAGTGTTGTTGCATCCCGGGATTCGGACGAAAGCCGAGTACCTGCCAAGCACTACTTTGAGGAAGTTCTTCAGGGCACTTGTTTAATAGAAGCGCAGTGCTCGAATGATGTTGTGTTCGAATAGCATATGCTATTGTAAAACAAATATTTTGATAGAATATAAAAGCTTTTTATACTTGTGCTTGCAAGAATTATAATGCCTTCTGTGCGGCTGTTAATGTATATGTGTATATAACCTGAAAGATGGCAGTCGTTGGCTTCAGCCCCCACACATATAATGCGGGGGTGTTCATGAAAAGGCGCCTTTTCACACTTAATCCAACGTCTTGGTCCTATAAAGGAGGTGATAGCGCAACGAACTAGGCAACCGGACTATAATGCTTGATCACTTTCACTTAGCCATAGGAGTTTGACAGTGGGGCTACTGAATAGCCCCTAGGGGCACCGCGCTCGCCCGAATTCGAGGCGCGTGTGTGCCTGACCGGGAAGCGGCCCTTCCTTAATGCGGAGGAATCCTAAAGATTCCGAAAGTCATCGAGTGGTTGACTAGTCTCTCGCTATATCATGACAGTCAGTTTTCGACTTTCTCTACTAAGGTGCTCGCCTGGCCGAACCTGGGCACAATCGCAGTAGTTCTCTTGGTGCCGCCTTAGCTGATAGAGCGGAACGTAAGGCAGCAAAACATAGGAGCCGGGCAAACCCAACATTTGACCAAAGAAATGATTCGGAGCTGATGCATATAAGGCCAAACTCACGATGCCGAACACTCCCTAAGGTATTCGGTCTTTATGAAAATGGGCCGATCAAAAGCCCTTGGTAAGAAGCCCCTGGTGCCCAGGAACGCGCAAAATTCTGGCGTGGCCACATGCCAAGACGCCAGCCTCCTCCGCGGTTATAGTGAAAACCGGGGGATGTTATCAACAAGAGACAGTAAAAAGGTTTACGCAGGGTCTTAATCTGAAAAGAATCCTTAAAACGGGTCCCTACTGCACGTCTGCGCCTGTGTCTCTGTTGTGCCGTATCCTGGACGGGCGTAGCACGGTGTTCGTCTGTGAAAGAGAGGAACTTAGTGAAAAATAATCATGCAAGAAATCTATATTAAAATAAACAAAATATAATACAGAGACATGAGTAAAATTGAGCTGTATTGCCTCCTGGTGTAAACACGCAGAGCCCCTTGTATAGGGTTATGCGGCTATTAAGCCTTTGTGTGTTTACGCCGGACTCGTCGAGCTGTGTCCGGGGTAATAGGGCTGGATTAGTGTGCGTCTGTCAAGGCGGCCGCACCATTACCCGTACTTCGGGGATCAATTGATATTTCCCTTTAATGAGATGATGCCTCGTGGACCGGGCATTTTGAGTGTAAGGGATGCATAATGCGGTATTGCGTTAAAGCGGGCGAAAGCTTCGCGTCCCAGTAGCGCTTGATAGCGACTTATGAATGGGGCGATGTGGAAGGTTAGCTTTTCGCTTCGGAAGTTGTCGGGTGAGCCGAACATGACTTCTAACGAAAGGGAACCCATACTCTAGGTATCTGGGCCCGGCGTGACTCCTTGAAAGGAAGTGTTGCCATGGCGAATTATTGCTGGGTTTACCCCCAGTTTGCGGATTGTGTCCTGATATAACAGGTTTAGGTCACTACCGCCGTCCATTAGGACTTGTGTAAATTGGAGTCCGTCAATAATCGGACCCAAGACCAAGGTAGTCCAGGCCGTGTTCCGGATACATCTGGAGTAATCCTGATGATCAAAGGTGATTGGCTGTAACAACCAGTGGCGGGGCTCCTCTGGGGCAGGCCGTATGGCGCGTATCTTCGCAGGCGCCATTCTGTTTTTCCCTTTTGTCACCTGAAGTGAATTTACTGTTTTGACTTCTTGTGGGAACTTCTTTTGTTCTCTGGTGTTCTACTTGTGGGGTGCGTCGTCATCCTCGCTTGGTGTGTCGAGCCCCTTGTGTTCGGCGTTGAGTTTGCCGGACTACTTGAAGACCCAACAATCTCTGTGGGTGTGGTTTGCAGGTCTCCCGGGAGTACTGTGGATTTGACATATTTTATCCAAGATTTTGTTGAGGTTAGATAGCTCGTCCCTGTCATCTTTGGGGGGCGGCTTTTTCTGATTTTGCCGAGAGCTTTTGAAGCCGGCGTTGACTGCCGTGCTCATCGGGTTGTTATCCTTGATCCGGCGTTGTTCTTTGTTACGGCGCGGTTTCCCGTTTCCATCTCTGAGTTCGGACGTACTTGGGTCGCTGGTGCTGCTTCTTGCCAACCAGCTATCCTCTCCTGCGCAAAAGCAGGTCATGAGGCTTGTTAATGCGGCCATTGTTCTTGGCTTTTCTTGGCCGAGGTGTCTGGCGAGCCATTCGTCTCGGACACTATGTTTGAAAGCTGCTAGGGCTTCGGCGTCCGGACAGTCGACTATCTGATTCTTTTTAGTAAGAAATCTGTTCCAGAGTTTCTAGGCTGACTCTCCGGGTTGTTGAGTTATATGACTCAGATCGTCTGCATCCGGAGGTCGGACATAGGTCCCTTGAAAATTTGCCCGGAAAGCATCCTCGAGCTCTTCCCAACTTCCCATGGTGTTTTTGGGAAGGCTTTTAAGCCAATGCTGGGCTGGCCCTTTGAGCTTAAGGGGTAAGTATTTTATGGCGTGAAGGTCATCTCCTCTGGCCATGTGTATGTGGAGGATATAATCCTCGATCCAGACTCCAGGGTATGTTGTTCCGTTGTATGCTTCTATATTTACGGGCATGAATCCCGCTGGAAATTCATGATCCAGTACCTCATCGGTGAAACATAGGGGATGTGCGGCGCCCCTGTATGTAGGTGTGCCGCGATGTTCGGATATTTTTTGCGTTGCATTGCTCACTGGAGCTTGCTTTCTTGGCCCGTAGATGGATCTGGTTGGACCGGTTTTTTGATGTGAATCCTTGGGCGGATCGCGTGCCGTACTGAGTGCGGCGCCCTTTGTCGCTTGAGGTCGATCGTGGGGTCGTCTATCCGACCTGGTGGCTTCCTTGTTTTTTTGACCGTGGGGGCTCTAAGGCCTCTTCATCAAATTCCGGTAGTAATTTCCGCTTTGGATAGCTCTTTGTGTGATGAATGTTGCCGTACTTGTGTGCGGTATTGAGTACTTTGCCCCATCTGATTCTGAGTGCATCTTCTGCTGTTTTGAGCTTCCGCTTCTGCTTTTTCAGGCTACGCGCAGTGGCGACGAGCCTTTGGTGGAGGTTCTGGTGCTCCAACGACTTGTCTGGCGTGAGGTCGTCCGGACTATTATCTTTGCCGGGGACGGATTGTTCGGTTTGTCCGCCCTGTTTGGATGGTTGCTCGATGGCATGTTCGTCTTCCGTTGATTTTCCCTGCTCTATGGCTGGGTCTCTGTCGAGGTGGGGCTTGGCGCGGCGCTTACGCCGCCGCTTTGATTGTTTTTGGAGGGAACGATCCCTGGTTGTGCCCTTTTGATCCTCGTCGTTGCTTCTTTTAGGTGTGTCCACCATGTATACATCGTGTGATGAGGTGATTGTCCGGTGCTCTATAGGCGTTGGTTCTCGATTGTATCCTTCATCGGCGTCCATGCTGTCGATGTCTTCGGAGTCGTAGTCGAGCATGTCGGTTAGATCGTCGATAGTGGCTATGAAGTGGGTGGTGGGTGGGGTTCAAATTTCTTTGTCGTCCGCATCCCAACCTCGCTGACCATAGTCCGGCCAGGGCTCTGCTGACAAAGAGAGAGACTTTAGTGAATTCAGGATGTCGCCAAAGGGCGAGTGCTGAAAGACGTCCGCGGCGGTGAACTCCATGATCGGAGCCCAATCGGGTTCGATCGGAAGGGGTGCGGGAGATTCGGAGTCCGGAAAGGAATCCGACACCTTGGAGTCACAGGCCTCACAAAGGAGTAGGCCGGTATCCGGCTCGATCGCCGTAGAAATTGCGGCTCCTGGGGTGGCGTCCAACCGTCCGTCCCCGACTGGCGTGGTCGGCTCCGAGCTAAGGGTCGGAGTGGACACCTGAGCGGCGCTCTGGGCGCTGTCCGCCGGCAGAGCTAGATCATGCCCATCGTGACAGTGCGGCGCGCTCGGCCGTGGCTCGAATCCATCAAAGATCAAGTCCCCGCGGATGTCGGCCGTGTAGTTTAAGCTTCCAAATCTGACCTGATGGCCAGGGGCGTAGCTTTCGATCTGCTCCAGATGGCCAAGCGAATTGGCCCACAGTGCGAAGCCGCCGAATGCGAAGATCTGTCTGGGGATAAGAGTCTCACCCTGGACCGCGTCGCGGTTGATGATCGAAGAAGCCATCGGGCCTAAAGGTGACTCACAGAGGAACTCTCAATGAAAGCACCAATGTCGGTGTCAAAACCGGCGGATCTCGGGTAGGGGGTCCTAAACTGTGCGTCTAGGCGGATGGTAACAGGAGACAAGGGACACGATGTTTTTACCCAGGTTTGGGCCCTCTCGATGGAGGTAAAACCCTACTCCTGCTTGATTAATATTGATGATATGGGTAGTACAAGAGTTGATCTACCGCGAGATCAGAGAGGCTAAACCCTAGAAGATAGCCTATGGTATGATTGTTGTTCGTCCTATAGACTAAAACTCTCCGGTTTATATAGACACCGGAGAGGGCTAGGGTTACATAGAGTCGGTTACAATGGGAGGAGATGTTCATATCATATCGCGAAGCTTGCCTTCCAAGCCAAGGAAAGTCCTATCCGGACACGGGACGAAGTCTTCAATCTTGTATCTTCATTGTCCGGGAGTCCGGACAAAGGTCATAGTCCGGCCATCCGGACACCCCCTAATCCAGGACTCCCTCAGTAGGTGTTTGGGTTTGGTTTTTTCTCACTCGATGATTTTTGCTCAAAGTCCTCGGAGGATGGGTTGCTCTCAAATGACAAGTGTCAGTTTCTCTCGGAGCAGCCAACCAGCTAGTGGTTGTAGGGGGCGGCTATTTATAGCCTGGGGAGCAGCCCGACATGATAAGACATAAATGCCCTTCAATGATATGACCGTTAGGTGGATAAGATATTTTGGGACAGCTGGCGCGCAGCACAACAACGGTCGGAAATTTGACTCTCAAATTCCTCAGGGCTATCATGTTCCTCACTGTGTAGGCAATCCGCACTGGCGAATTCCTAACTCCTCAGTCAGAACAAATTCCTCAGCGACCAGAAGAACTTCGTCTCTGTCACTGAAGAAATTGACTGAACTGTATGAGATTTCCAAAGGCTTCACTCAAAGGGTTTGGTAGGTGTAGGATTTTGAGTTGAGCATCACATGGAACTTTTTCCTTAGTACTTCCTCGACCCCCTTTAACAGTATGGTGTTTCCTATGACTCAAGAAAGAGAAAAAACAAAACTATGAAAATGAAAGTCTTCAAGCTTCATATTCCTCGCATGAATATCAAGTCTTCACGGACACACCAATTTCTTCACTTTCAAAGTCTTCATGAAAGTCTTCAGGAATACCAAAATCTTCAGTCAAAGATATACATTTTTAGGGGTCGACTTTCTCTGTAAATATCAAACTCCTCATAGACTTATAGACCTGTGTACACTCACAAACGCATTAGTCCCTTAACCTATAAGTCTTCAATACACCAAAATCACTAAGGGGCACTAGATGCACTTACAATCTCCCCCTTTTTGGTGATTGATGACAATATAGGTTAAGTTTTCAACGGGGATAAACATATGAAGTGTAAGTACTGATATTGAGGAATTTGATTGCAAGATATAGAAGAACTCCCCATGAAGATGTGCATAGTGAGGAATTTGCTTTTGAAGCAATGCACACTAGAAGAGTTAAATCATGGAGATCTCCCCCTATATCTTGTAATTCATACACGCATTTGACATATAATATGAAGAATTTGAAATGCATGATGAAATATGGTGCCTGATAAAATTCAGCATGCGTGCAATAATATTAATGAGGAACAAGCATGCAGAATAACGCATCAGAGTATCAGAGCACAGTGCATCAAAAGTATCAAAGCACCATCAGGTTTAAGTTTACAACTCGATCCAATAAAGTTTCAGAAGAACGAGAGTTGTAACTTAGCAAAAACGCCCATATAATAGACCCGCTTGAAGACTAACTCAAATTTCTCCCCCTTTGTCATCGAATGACCAAAAGGCTCGAAACTGAGGACTAACGCCCCTGAAGAATATCAAGTTGATGGAGGAGTGCCAGCGTTGTCGGGGTCGGTTGTCGTAGTAGGGCCTGCCGCAGTGTCGTCCAAGTCTTCATTTTCATCAGTGTCGCACGATGAAGAATAGGAGCTGGCCACCAAGGAAGGAATCTTGACCTTCTTGAATTTCTTCGGTGGAGGTGCAGACCAGTCAAATTCTTCCTTGAGACCCATGTTCTTCAGATCATCTGTGTTGTAGACATGAGATAGAACAACACAGGTACGGTTGAAGGTTTCATGGAGGTAGTAGTGGTTTTTCTTCACTGCATTGTGTGTTGAGGTCATGTTGTGAAGAATTGAACCAAACTGACGCTTGACCCATTTATGTTTGCGATCAACTTTCTGATGAAGACTGAGGAGTAACTCATGATCAGTCATCACCCTGGGTGTTGTGGCTTGAGGATTTTACTTAGCGGCAAAGTCATGTGTGGCAGAGTCATCATTGGTGGAGTAGGATGCAGCTTTGCGAAATTGACCATCCAATGGACGAATGCCTTCATCTATCACAGCAGTTGCCTTGCCTTTGTCATCAACTGAGGAAAATGTCCGTTTGAGGACTTCAATTGGAGGCAAGTAGCTGCCGTGGTTCAGAGTATCAGCCTTGTAATTGAGTGAAGACCTTGTCCTGATGAATCTCATAATCCATGGTGCATAAGGCTTCAGCTCAAATGGTGACATAGCAATATTCGCCAGAGCCCTCATGAAGAAATCATGGAAGTTGACAGGAACGCCATGAATGATACTGAAAAGCATATTCTTCATGATACCAACGACTTCTTCATCATTTGAGTCGTGGCCTTTGATAGGACTCGTTGTCTTCGTCAGAATGCGATGGACAGTCCGAGGCACATACAATAATTCCTTGACGAGGAATTTGGTTCGAGGGGCCTGCCCCGGCTTCAGGGGCTTCATCAACACTTGCATGTAATGATTTGAAAGCTCAGGTTCACTGTAGACGCAACGAGCACCGTCAAGGGGAGGACTGAGTGGTAAGACACGAAGCAATTCAGTAGCTGGTGCCTTGTAGTGAGTATTTTCAGACATCCAGTCCAGCACCCATGAATTCACATCTTCCGAATTCCCTGTGATGTGCAGCGTCGCATAGAATTGAAGAATGAGTTCTTCATTCCAATCACAGATATCAGTGCAGAAATTTAGCAATCCAGCATCGTGAAGAACACCGAGGACTGGCTCGAAGCACGGCAGAGACTCCATGTCCACATGAGGAATATGTTAAGACTTTGTCTTTGTTGAACAGTACTGAGGAATAGAAATTTGCTTGACTAGCAGTCCAGAAACGCCTCTTCCTTATGCGAGCAGAATCATAGGGGTTGTAGTTTGTGAAGAATACATGCTCGCTGAAGAAATCTTCAGCCTTGAACTTTTGCTTCTTTGAGAATGGATCCATTGGCTTGGGCACAGGAGTGTCAGTGAGTTGCATCACAATCTCAGGAATCGCAATCTCAGGTTCTTCAGACTGAGGAATTTCTGGTTCCTCTTCATTTGCAGTCTGCGTGTTCAAAAGATCAGCAGCAGCAGGTTCTTCAGCACTAGTGGCTGGAATTTCTTCATGCATAGACGAGGTGGGATGAGTTTCTTCAGAGCCCATTTGAACGGTTGGTGCAGGGGACTAAGGTATTTGTTGTAACAGGGTGAAGAGTGGAGAATTGGGGTGCTGACTTTCCCAAAAGTCATCATTCATCACGGGCATTGTGCAGCCAATGTCCACGTCTTCATCTTCATTTTCTTGAACGCCAGCCTCTTCAGCTGTGAACTGAGGCATTGGCGAGGAAGAAACAAGCATTGAAGGGATCGTATCCACTTCAATTTCTTCATCAATCTGCTCTGACGAAGCAGTAGAATGATTTTCTTCATCAGATCCGCTAGGGATCACATATTCTTCACCAAACGGAACAAGGTCCTTTGATGGCATGGTGGAAATTGGAACAACATCAATTGGATTTTCAAGTGAGCTGGTCATAGGCTTCATCTTCTTTGGAGCTGAAGATTCTGAAGCACTTGATGTTTTCCTTTTCTTCACTGCAGCTCGCTCTGCAGCCTTGGTCTTCCTCACATCTGATGCAGATGGAAGGGTAGGAGTTGGTGTAGACGCAGGAGGAGCTGAGGAATATGGTTGATTTTCTTCAGGCGCAACTGAAGCAGTTGCCCTGACTTCTTCATTTTCTTCAGGCGCACCACTAGTGGATGACCTGGCAATTTCTTCAGTGGCTGGAATGGAATCATCAGCCCTGGAACTAGCATTTTCATCAGCAGCCTGAATGTCATCAGCGGTGCTGGCATGTTCTTTAGTTGGCTGAGCAGAAACTTCAGCTTGAGGAATTTCTTGTTGCGATGGGGCTGCAACATTGGTGAACTTCTCAGTCAGTTTCACAAACTTGACTTTGGCTCCTTGCCAATCAGCATAGTAAGCATTGAAATCATCGCTGAGGGCTTTGATTTCAGACTGGATCTTGAGGAGTTCATCAGTTGTCATTTTGACAACGTTTTTCCTCAGGAACTTCTCTTTCTTGAACTAAGCCTTCTTGATTTGCCTAGCCTTCTCAAATTTCCATTTCTCTTCAGTGTGAAATGGGTCAGCATGTGACTTTGGCCAGGAGTCAAATTGAAATCAGGCATAGGCATATTTGGGTCCTTGTGCCAGAGATCAATGTAATCTAGGATCGCCCTTTGATCCAAAAGCAGTGGCACATTTGTGCCTTTGGCTCTAGCGGCCCTTTCTTGTCTGTCTCTGATGATTTCAGCAAGTTCATCATCATCAGCTTCATCGTCAGATGGCACTTGGAAGGCAACCTATTTCTTCTTCGGACTTGGTCGAGGACCTCGACCAGCCGTTGCCTTTGTCTTCAGCAGAGTGGGGCCTGATGAAGATTTTGGTGCGGCTGAGGAATTCGCTGAGGCACCAGAGGCAATAGAGATGCCTGTAGTCCTTTGGCACGTGGCCAGATGTATAGGTGTTGAGGACTTTGCCGGAGCAGCTGAGGACTTTGTAGGAGGAGCTAAGGACTTTGGAGGAGCAGGAGCAGCATGAGGAACTGGCCGTGAGGGCCTTGAAGATTCTGGCCGTGAGGGCATTGTTGAGGAACTTGGCCATGATGGCATAGTTGGTGAAGCACTTGGCTTGTGAGCGGGCTTCTTTGCCATTGATTTTCTAGGCCTGACAGAGGCCTCAGTGGCAGCAGCAGCAGCAGAGTCTTCATTGAATTTCCTCACTGCTTCTTTGGCTTGTCTTGCCAACTTGGCTTGGCGCTTGGCCCATTCTTCAGGAAAGTCCTCACCACGCTTGATGCTGGTAGGGTCAGCTTCTTGGCCAGGTGCCAATGGAGCTCTTGGCCATGGAGGATTTAGTGTGAATTTCTTCATATACTTCGGAGTTACATATCTGTACTCCCTCCATTCTCTTGCCCATCTCCTTTCAATCTTCTGTATGCGCACCTTCCGCTGATTTTTATTTTCCTTTCCGAACTTAGCCTCATCAGGTGTGCAATAGTCAGCATAGATGGCCTCAGGTATTTCAAAAGCAGTCATGACCTCAGGCTTCTTTCCTCCTTTCTGCGGCTTCTTACCGTCTGCCATATTCTTCAGATGAGGAATTTGAACAATCGAATTCTCTAAAGAAGTATGCAACTTTTCTTCTAGGAACACTGCAAATGAGTTAAGTTGATGAGAACCTAGTGATTCAGCAGCAGACATGAGTACCTGTGAACAGAGTATAGTTGCGAGGAATTTGGAGAGGTCATATGCATTCTCAGAAGGTTTTTAAAAAAAAAACAAGTTTGAGGAATTTGACCAGATGAGCCTTGAAGAATTTCACTAAGCGTTCTTTGTCTTTGGTTCCAGAGTTGTATGGATCGAGGATCCACACAATTGAGGAATCTTGAAGAAAAATGATGCTTAGAGAAACGGATCAAGAACAGATGACTAGTGAGGTGTTTTGTGTGTGAGGATTTGAAGAATAAAACACCTTTGAAGATTTTGTAGTGAAAATCTGAATCAAAGAGGACAGTAAAAGTAACTTTTAATTACCCTTGATGAAGAACACGACAAACTGTTAAGTAGAACAGTGAAGTTCGTCGGTGTAGATCTTCCATGCCCTAACTCGGCGGAGGAAGACAGCTACGGCGGCGGCGGAGTGAAGATTTCCGCGGCCGGCGCGAGTACAACGGTGACAAGGTCGAGGCAGTGAAGCTCTTCCTCACCGACGACGATGGAGTAGTGGCGGCGCTAGGGTTTGAGAAGCTCGAGAGAGAGAGAGAGATCGAGCGGAGTAAAGGAAGTCAGGAAGGGGAGAGGGGGTATTTATAGTCGCAGTGAAAAACTGTTTGCCCGAAGATTTAGGACGAACATGCCCCTGACCCTTCTCATCCGTTTGACTTGTGTCACCCACGTACTGAGAAGTGGAGACCGTGTTAGATCGTGGGTGAATAGATAAGTCTATCGTGGGATACGGGACGGTTTGAGCGGTAAAACCAAAAATTTGGATAAGATAAGTTTTTAAGTCCCGTTCGCAATTTCTTCAGCTGACAAGGACACATTGAAGATTTTGAACGAGTTTCAAATAGAACGCACATGAAGAATTTGTGAATAGATTGGGTTGAGTATAGCATAGAGGGGGAAGGGTCCGATCACACTCACTTAGCAGAAAAAGCAACTTGAAGAAATAGCCATAAGTGAATGCTGT
>NC_041381.1:527912162-527974023 GCF_002162155.2 Triticum dicoccoides | reverse complement strand
GACGGAAATAGTGAAGATTTTGCAAAGTTGAAGAATTTGAAAAACTGAAGAATTTCAAAACTGAGGAATTTCAAAAATGAAGATTTTCAACTTTGGTAGTGGCGTGACCCATCGTATAAGAATGATGATTTCAGACACCGCGTACAGTTGTCGTAGGGTTCTGAGAATCAAATTCTTCATTAATTTCTTGACACTTAGAGTGTTATTCTTCATTGATTGAAGAAAAACGTTTCTTCATGTGTTGCACATCTAAGTCATCAATTTTGCATAAGTGTTAGGATGAGTGTCCTTTTTCAAAGAACATTCGAAGATTCTAGGATATTTAGCTCACACCGCAACTTGCTAAATCTCTTCTCATCCAAGGGCTTTGTGAAGATATTGGCTAGCTGTTCTTCAGTCTTCACGTGCTCGATGGAGATGTCTCCCTTCAACACACGATCACGAAGAAAATGATGACGAATCTGAATGTGCTTTGTCTTCGAGTGCTGAACTGGGTTGTGAGAAATCTTGATTGCACTCTCATTGTCACAGAGGAGAGGCACATTCTTCACATTGACACCATAGTCCTTGAGGGTTTGCTTCATCCATAGCAGTTGAGCACAGCAAGAACCAGCGGCAATGTACTCAGCTTCCGCTGTAGATAGTGATATGCAGTTCTGTTTCTTCGAGGACCAACAGACCAAAGATCGTCTAAGGAAATGACAAGTACCAGATGTTGACTTGTGGTCCACACGATCACCAACATAGTCAGAGTCAGAATATCCAATGAGATCAAAAGTAGAGCCCTTGGGGCACCATAATCCTAGTGTTGGTGTGTGAGCTAGATATCGAAGAATATGCTTCACAGCCTTATGGTGTGATTCCTTCGGTGCAGCTTGAAATCGGGCACACATGCAAACACTAAGCATTATATCTGGCCTGGATGCACATAGGTGCAATAAAGAACCAATCATGGAGCGGTATACCTTGTGATCGAAGTCAATACCATTTTCATCAGTGCATAGATGGCCATTTGTGGGCATAGGAATTTTGACGCCTTTGCAATCTTGCATGCCGAATTTCCTCAGAACATCATTGACGTATTTCTCCTGAGATATGAATATGCCATTGTGCTGTTGACGAATTTGAAGACCTAAGAAGAATTTCAACTCTCCCATCATAGAAATTTGATATTCTTCACTCATCATATAGGCAAATTCATCACTATAACGTTGGTCAGTACAGCCAAAGATAATATCATCAACGTATATTTGGCACACAAACAGTTCACCATCATAAGATTTAGTAAAGAGAGTAGGGTCGAGTGAACCGGGTGTGAAGCCATTCTTCACGAAGAATTCCTTCAAAGTATCATACCACGCCCGAGGGGCCTGCTTGAGGCCATAGAGGGCCTTGTTGAGTCTGAAGACTTTGTCAGGATTCTCTGGATCTTCAAAACCTGGGGGTTGAGCAACATATACTTCTTCCTCAAGCTTACCATTGAGGAATGCACTTTTCACATCCATTTGATATAAAGTGATATTATGATGGTTAGCATAAGCAAGTAATATGCGAATAGCCTCAAGTCTAGCAACAGGTGCAAAAGTTTCATCATAATCAATTCCTTCAACCTATGTGTAGCCTTGAGCTACTAGTCGTGCCTTATTCCTCACCACAAGGATATTTTCATCTTGCTTGTTGCGGTAGATCCACTTTGTGCCAATGATATTATGCTTGCGAGGATCTAGACGTTTGACCAGTTCCCAGACATTGTTGAGCTCAAATTGATGTAATTCTTCTTGCATGGCCTGAATCCACTCATGATCCAGAAATGCTTCATCTACCTTAGTGGGCTCTGTGATAGAGACGAAAGCATAGTGCCCACAAAAGTTAGATAAATGTGAAGCTTTTGAGCATGTGAGAGGACCTGGTGCACGAATGTCATCGATGATCTTTTCCACTTGCACTTCTTTTGCAATGCGAGGATGAGCTGGTTGTCGTTGAGGAATTTGATCAGCATTTTCTTCAGCACCATTTTCTTCAGCATTTTCATCAGGTGCATCAGCATGATTTTCTTCACGTTCTAGAATGAATTCTTTAGTAGATTCTTCGGTAGGAATGATATCCTCAGTAGCCTTGAACTTGATAGAATCCTCAGTTGCTGGTTCATCTATCACAGAAGGTAGGTGCTCTCTTTGCGAGCCATTAGTTTCATCGAACCGCACATCTACAGTTTCAACAACCTTGTGAATAACGTTGTTGAAGACTCTGTAGGTGTGCGAGTCCTTTCTGTAACCCAGCATAAAACTTTCATGTGCTTTCGGTGCAAATTTAGCATTGTGATGAGGATCTCTAATCCAACATTTAGCACCGAAGACTTTGAAATAACTCACATTGGGTTTCTTGTCAGTGAGGAGTTCATAGGCAGTCTGCTTGAAGAATTTGTGAAGATATACCCGATTGATGACGTGGCACGCAGTATCAATTGCCTCAATCCAGAAACGATGAGGCGTCTTGTATTCATCAAGCATAGTGCAAGTCATTTCAGCGAGGGTTCTGTTCTTGCGCTCCATGATGCCATTCTTCTGAGGAGTATTAGGAGCAGATAACTCATGAGTAATACCAAGTTCATCAAGATAGCCATCAAGACAGGAATTCTTGAACTCGGTCCCATTGTCAGTTCTGATGTGCTTGATCTTCACACCAAAGTTGGTTGAAGCCCTCGAGGAAAATCGTTTGAAGATTTCCTGCACTTCATGTTTGTAAGTGACAATGTGTACCCATGTGTAACGAGAATAGTCATCAACAATAACAAAGCCATATAGGGATGCATCATTTGAAACAGCAGAATAATGATTAGGACCAAAGAGATCCATGTGAAGCAATTCAAATGGACGAGTAGTGGTCATGATAGTCTTTGCTGGATGCTTGGCCTTTGTCATCTTTCCAGCTTCACAAGTTCTACATAAGTGATCCTTGAGGAATTTGACATTCTCAATGCCAATGACATGTTTCTTCTTCGCAAGCGTGTTAAAATTCCTCATGCCAGCATGACCAAGTCGTCGATGCCATAGCCAGCCTTCTGAAGCTTTTGCCAGTAAGCACATGGCTAGTTGTGGTCTTGTGGAGAAATCAACAATATACAGATCTCCTCTCCTAAAGCCTTCGAAGACTTTGGAATGGTCAGCTTCTATGATCACAACACAATGATATCTTCCAAAGACAACAACCATATCGAGATCACAAAGCATTGAGACATACATGAGGTTGTATCCTAAGGACTCGACAAGCATGACTTTGTCCATGTGTCGATCTTTTGAGATTGCAACCTTACCTAGACCCAATACCTGACTTTTGCCTTTGTCAGCGAAGATGATGTGCTTCAGATGTGACGGTGATAAGGGAGCATCCATCAATAGGTTCTTGTCACCAGTCATGTGATTTGTACATCCACTATCGAGGACCCACTCATTTGCTTTGGGCTGATCATCCTTGGCACCCTTTGCCATGAAGCAATAGGTGGGAGCGTAGTCATCATTATCTTCATCAGCATTGTTGGTGTTGCCATTTTCTTCAGAGTTGAAGATAGACTTGCTGACAAATGCGGTAGCAAGATCTAGACTTGCCACACCTAACTCAGACTCCTCGGATGCCTCCTCTTCCTCATGTTCCTCAGATTCATCTTCAGAGTCCATTTCCTTGCCAATGAATGCCCGAGCCTTCTTGGAGCTGCTCTTCTTGTGAGATGAAGACTTTGAGGATTCTGATGATGAAGACTTTGAAGATTTCTTTTTCTTCTTGGCATCATCAGAACTGTAATCCTTGTATTTCTTCTTTTTTAATTCCTTGTCCCATTGAGGACAATCTTGAATGTAGTGACCAGGCTTCTTGCATTTGTGGCATAGCCTTCTCTTATAGTCACTTGATGAGGAATCACTGCTCCTTGAGGATTTTCCAAAGCGACCACGTCTTGAGAACTTCTTGAACTTCTTCACGAGCAGTGCTAGCTCCTGGCTCAATTCTTCAGGATCACCAAGGCTACTACCAGAATCTTCACATTCAGATTCAGACACAGCCTTGGCCTTCAGTGAACGTGGTTTGCCATAGATTGAACCATAGAGATCTCTCTTTTCAGCAAGCTGGAACTCATGAGTATTTAGCCTCTCGAGGATATCAACGGGATCTAGTGACTTGTAATCAGCACACTCTTGAATCATTAGTGCCAGAGTGTCAAATGAAGAATCAAGTGATCTCAGCGATTTCTTCACCACCTCATGGTCGGTGATGTCAGTGGCACCGAGCGCTTGAAGCTCATTTGAGATATTAGTGAGGGGATCAAAGGTTTGCTGAACATTTTCATTGTCGAGTGTTTTGAAGCGGTTGAAGAGATTGCGAAGAACGTCAACACGAGAGTCACGTTGAGTTGAGACTCCTTCGTTTACTTTGGAGAGCCTATCCCAGATAAGCTTAGCAGTTTCCAAAGCACTTACTCTACCATACTGCCCTTTACTCAGATGACCACATATGATATTCTTCGCTTGAGAATCGAGTTGCTTGAATCTCTTCACATCAGCAGCATTCAGGGAAGGTGTGACTGAGGGAACACCATTTTCCACAATGTACCAAAGATCGTTGTCAATTGCTTCAAGATGCATTCGCATCTTATTCTTCCAGTAGGGGTAGTCCGTGCCATCGAAGGTAGGACACCCAGCGGAGACCTTGATCATACCTGCGGTCGACATAACTAGAACTCTAGGTGGTTAAACCAAAATCACACAGAACAAGGGAGTACCTTGCTCTGATACCAATTGAAAGTGCGTTATATCGACTAGAGGGGGGGGTGAATAGGCGATTTTTATGAATTCTTCACTGAGGAATTTGCCGGTGAGGAAATTCCTTAGTGAAGAACTACTTGCAGCGGAATAAGTACTCAGAAGTAAGCATAACAGAATACAGGCATGATCATCATGATGAAATGAAGACACACACAGAGTACAGAAAGCATAAACACAAGATAACACAAGATGAAGACAAACAGACTGAAGAAATTGAACTGAGGAAATTGAGAAAGTCTTCAGTCAAAGTCTTCAAACACAGATATGAACAATCACTCAACACAATAATGAGAAAATGAAGAGTTGAGGAAATAGAACCAGCAAGGTTGGTGAAGACAATGATTTGGTAGACGAGTTCCAACTGCTGTCTCAGTTGTACGTCTGGTTGGAGCGACTGAGTATTTAAACTCGAGGACACACAGTCCCGGACACCCAGTCGCTGAGCACGCAGCTCAGGACACCAAGTCCTCACCATATTCTCCTTGAACTAAGGTCACACAGACCTCGTCCAAATACTCGTGGTAAGTCTTCAGGCGACTTCCAAACCTTCACAGACTCGGTAACTCGGCGATCCACAATTCCTCTTGGATGCTCTAGACCATGACGCCTAACCATCTGGAAGAAGCACAGTCTTCAAAGGTAACATGCGTCGGATCCACTCAGGATCAATCTCTTCAGTGATGCTCAATCACTTTGTGTTTGTAGGTGTTTGGGTTTGGGTTTTTCTCACTCGATGATTTTTGCTCAAAGTCCTCGGAGGATGGGTTGCTCTCAAATGACAATTGTCAGTTTCTCTCGGAGCAGCCAACCAGCTAGTGGTTGTAGGGGGTGGCTATTTATAGCCTGGGGAGCAGCCCGACATGATAAGACATAAATGCCCTTCAATGATATGACCGTTAGGTGGATAAGATATTTTGGGACAGCTGGCGCGCAGCACAACAACGGTCGGAAATTTGACTCTCAAATTCCTCAGGGCTATCATGTTCATCACTATGTAGGCAATCCGCACTGGAGAATTCCTAACTCCTCAGTCAGAACAAATTCCTCAGCGACCAGAAGAACTTCGTCTCTGTCATTGAAGAAATTGACTGAACTGTATGAGATTTCCAAAGGCTTCACTCGAAGGGTTTGGTAGGTGTAGGATTTTGAGTTGAGCATCACATGGAAATTTTTCCTTAGTATTTCCTCGACCCCCTTTAACAGTACGGTGTTTCCTATGACTCAAGAAAGAGAAAAACAAAACTATGAAAATGAAAGTCTTCAAGCTTCATATTCCTCGCATGAATATCAAGTCTTCACGGACACACCAATTTCTTCACTTTCAAAGTCTTCATGAAAGTCTTTAGGAATACCAAAATCTTCAGTCAAAGATATACATTTTTAGGGGTCGACTTTCTCTGTAAATATCAAACTCCTCATAGACTTATAGACCTGTGTACACTCACAAACGCATTAGTCCCTTAACCTACAAAATCACTAAGGGGCACTAGATGCACTTGCAAGAACCGCCCATAAGGTATTGCAATCTGGTTTTTATTGGCCTACTCTCTTCAAGGATGCCCGTAAGTTTGTCTCGTCTTGTGATGAATGTCAAAGAATAGGTAATATTGGTAAGCGTCAAGAAATGCCTATGAACTATTCACTTCCAGTTGAACCATTTGATGTTTGGGGATTTGATTTCATGGGACCTTTTACTTCCTCTAATGGTTATAAACATATTTTGGTTGCTATTGATTATGTTACTAAGTGGGTAGAAGCTATTCCAACTAGTAGTGTTGATCAGAACACCACTATTAAAATGCTTAAGGAAGTTATTTTCCCAAGGTTTGGAGTCTCTAGATATTTAATGACTGATGGTGGTTCACACTTTATTCATGGTGCTTTCCGTAAAATGCTTGCTAAGTATGGTGTTAACCATAGAATTGCATCACCTTATCATCCTCAGTCTAGTGGTCAAGTTGACCTTAGCAATAGAGAAATAAAACTAATCTTACAAAAGATTGTCAATAGGTCCCGGAAGAATTGGTCTAAGAAATTAGATGATGCACTTTGGGCTTATAGAACATCTTATAAAAATCCTATGGTATGTCTCCATATAAAATGGTCTATGGAAAAGCTTGTCATTTTTGCCTCTCTAGTTAGAACATAAAGCATACTGGGCAATTAAAGAACTCAATTATGATTTCAAACTTGCTGGTGAAAAGAGGCTATTTGATATTAGCTCATTAGATGAGTGGAGAACCCAGGCCTATGAAAATGCAAAATTATTCAAGGAAAAAGTTAAAAGATGGCATGACAAAAGAATCCAAAAGCGTGAGTTCAAAGTTGGAGAATATGTTCTTTCGTACAACTCTCATTTCAGTTTCTTTGCAGGAAAACTCCTCTCCAAATGGGAAGGACCTTATGTCATTGAGGAGGTCTATCGATCCGGAGCTATCAAAATAAATAATGGCGAAGGTACTAACCCGATGGTTGTCAATGGGCAACGAATAAAACACTATATCTTAGGTACACCCATTAATGTTGAAAGCAATATCATCCAAACTTTGACACCGGAAGAACGCATAAAGGAAACCTTTCAGAACACTCTAGAATCATGAAAAAAGGGAGGCACATGATACGGTAAGTAAACGGAGTCCAAAAAATCCACAATTTTTTTGTCAGTCTTGAAATATTTAAAGAAATTAGGAACATAAGAAACTTCCAGGAAAGTGACCATTGTGGGCACGATACACCAGGGCGCGCCCCGGTGGGTTGTGCCCACCTCGGGTACTTTCCAGACTCCATTTTTCTTCCGTTCTACTTGTTCCCCAAGATAAAAAATCTTTATATACCTCCTGAACCTGTTGACCTCTGTATCACGGAGAAATCTCCTGTTTTCTTTTTCTCGCTGTTTCTCTGTCAGATCTGCTGAGCCAGGAATCATGTCTTGTTCTTCTTCTAACCATATGGAAGAGGATGCTTGCTTGGTGAAGATCAAGCTGAAGAGGGAAAACACCGTTGGAGCAGCTATGGAGGACAAGAGCAAGGAGGCCACCGGAGATCAAGTGCTGATGGTCGAGCATGCCTTGCCCGCCGATGAGGAAGAGGAAGAGGAAGAGGAAGATATCCTTAAACCCTACTATGCTCATCTTACCCCCACTGAGATTGCAGCCTTCGGGATCATTTAAATAGTTTATATACAAAATAAGTATCTAAGTCATGAAAATATTCTGCATCTGAAGCACATCGCTTCCCTTCAGAGCATCATCCGAAGATTGGAGAGTCTCTTGGTCCTTAAGGACCAGATTGCTTCTACATCACCACCAAAAGAAAACTCAGTATCGGGTATGGGCACTCCCCTTGGCTTTCTCCAAGCTTGGGGGAGGTGCCCCGATATAGTATCATCTCCACTATCTTTTGCCTGTACTTTGTTAGTTCGATCCATGGTTATCTTTTGCTATTAGATGAATAAAAGTTTAGTTTGATCCTTTCTCTTTGAGAGTTTGCTTAGTGATCAATCATTGTAATCGTGTGCGAGATATATAATAAAGTTTAGTTTGAGTTTTGCCTTCTTTACTCTCTTGTTTCAATAAAAATAAAGGAAATAAATGAAAAAGATCATATGCTAACCTTATGGTAAGTGATGACATTACACAAGGAGAAGTGTAGGTAGTAAATTTTATTGTAGATTGACAAACATAGTATTGGTCAATGATGCAACTCATGAAAGAATTAATAAGGGAAGAGAAGAGTCACATACAAATACACTATCCTGGAAATCTTTTGTGATTGTGAGCACCCATCAAAATATTATATGCCAAAATTGTTGACGTTGGACAAGGAAGACAACATAATGACTTATGTTTGTTTATATTCACATAGAAGTTATATTGTCATAGATCCTTCAACATGTGGTGCTTGCCCCTATCTTTGCTAGCAAAAAACTCCGCATTAAGTAGAGATACTACTTGTGCATCCAAAACCCTTAAACCCAAATCTTGTTTGAGAGTCCACCATACCTACCTATGAATTGAGTAAGATCCTTCAAGTAAGTTGTCATCGATGCAAAAAGGGCAATAAAATTTGCTTCTAAAAATGTGAGATCATTTAGTCTAAGGGAAAATTGAGGGTTGTACGAACTTGTGATGATGAAGAATAAAAGTGTCAGACTCCATAATAAGGGTTGCCATCACAAGGGGCAATATAACATGACGTTCTCTTGCACTAAGGGGTTGAGCATACAAAAAAAGCGCATGGCAATCTCTGCTTCCCTCTGCGAAGGGCCTATCTTTTACTTTCGCATATTTGCTTTCACGCAAGAGTCAAAGTTCTTCTCTCTATTCCTTTTTATTTTCTCCTTTAGCAAGCATGATGTGGTGAGGAAATATCTAGGCACATATATCCCGTTGAATATGGGTAGCATGAGTTATTATTGTTGACATCACCCTTGAGGTGAATGCGTTGGGAGGCCAAACTATAAGCCCCTATCTTTCTTTGTGTCTGGTTGAAACGTTTTTCTCATGTGTATGCGGTGAGTGTTAGCAATCATAGACGACTAAATGATGATTGAGTATGTGGAATTGCCTAAAGGCTCCAATACGTGACCTTCGTGAAAAGATGATGAATTGCAGTTGCAAAGTTGACTGAGAACATAGTTTTTGGTTTCCGATAGAGTTTATGCTTTATACTTTGAAGTTGTGATGAATTGTCACTTGTTCATGAGAAGTCTATGATAAAAGTTTTATGTTAAATTTTGTTGCTGTTATAATAAGTTACATGATGCTTCTATGTCGTATTTTTGTTTTTATCGAGACCTCTCTCTCTAAGCATGTGGACATGTTTTTCGATTTCGGTTTTCGCTTGAGGACAAGCGAGGTCTAAGCTTGGGGGAGTTGATACGTCCATTTTGCATCATGTTTTTCTACTATTATTTATGTTGTTTTATTGTACAATAATGCTTTTTGGAGTAATTCTAATGCCTTTTCTCTTATAATATGCAAGGTATACACAAAGGGGGAGAATTCTGGCAGCTGGAAATCTGAACCTGAAAAAGCTATGTCAAGCTACCTATTTTGCACAACTCCAAATGAGCTGAAACTTCACAAGGAACTTTTATGGAATATTTAATAAATATTGGAGCAAATAAGTACCAGATGGGGCCACCAGGTGGGCACAACCCACCTGGGCGCGCTTGGAGGCCCAGGCACACCCTGGTGGGTGCTGCCCCCCTCGACCCACCTCCGGTGCCCGTCTTCTAATATATAGTCATTTTGACCTAGAAAAAAATAAGGATAGGACTTTCGGGACGAAGCGCCACCGTCTCAAGGCAGAACTTGGGCATGAGCATTTTTGCCCTTTGGGGGTACTTCCCTCCCGGAGTGGGAAATCATCGTCATCATCATCACCAACAACTCTCCCATCTTGGGGAGGGCTATCTTCATCAACATCTTCAACAACACCAACTCCTCTCAAACCCTAGTTCATATCTTGTGTTCAATCTTTGTACTGGAACTATATATTGGTGCTTGTGGGTGACTAGTAGTGTCGATTACATCTTGTAGTTGATTACTATATGGTTTATTTAGTGGAAGATTATATGTTCATATCCATTATGCTATTTAATACCCCTCTGATCTTGAGCATGATTGTCATTTGTGAGTAGTTACTTTCGTTCTTGCTCTCACGGGAGAAATCATGTTGCAAGTAATAATGTGAACTTGATATGCGTTCGATAATTTGATGATATGTATGGTGTGATCCCCTTAGTGGTGTCATGTGAACGTCGACTACATGACACTTCACCATATTTGGGCCTAAGGGAATGCATTTTGGAGTAGTTATTAGATGATGGGTTGCGAGAGTGACATAAGCTTAAACCCCAGTTTATGCGCTATTCCTTAAGGGACCGATTGGATCCAAAAGTTTAATGCTATGGTTAGAATTTATTATTAATACTTTTCTCGTAGTTGAGGATTCTTGCAAGAGGGTTAATCATAAGTAAGAGGTTTGTTCAAGTAAGAACAACACCTAAGCACCGGTCCACCCACATATCAAATTATCAATGTAGCGAACACGAATTAAGCCAACATGATGAAAGTGACTAGATGAAATTCCCGTGTACCCTCAAGAACACTTTGCTTAACATAGGAGACCATTTTGGCCTGTCCTTTGCCTCAAAAGGATTGGAATACCTTGCTGCACTTTTGTTACTACTATCGTTACAAATTATCTTTCTATCAAACTACCCCGCTACTTACAATTTTAGCACTTGCAAACATTACCTTGCTGAAAACCACGTGTCATTTCCTTCTGCTCCTCGTTGGGTTCAACATTCTTACTTATCGAAAAGGCTACAATTGTCCCCATATACTTGTGGGTCATCATAACCCTAGGTGCCCCTAGTGTCTATTTAAGGTGAGGGGTTTTAGACCATAGGGTAGAGAATCATCCAATCACATACAATCTCGAGGTAGATCATTTTGTACTTTGTAGTTCATCACAATCAATACAATAGAAGTTGTTGGAAATATGCCCTAGACGCAATAATAAAGTGGTTATTATTATATTTCTTTAATCATGATAAAGGTTATTCATGCTAGAATTGTATTGACTGGAAACTTAAATACATGTGTGGATACATAAACAAATATTGTGTCCCTACTGAGCCTCTACTTGACTAGCACGTTGATCAAAGATGGTTAAGGTTTCCTAACCATAGACCAGAGTTGTCATTTGATAACGGGATCACATCATTGGTAGAATGATGTGATGGACAAGACCCATCCATGAGCATAGCATATGATCGTTCAATTTTTTCTACCACTTTCTTAATGTCAAATACATATTCCTTTGACCATGAGATCATGCAACTCCCAGATACCGAAGGAATACCTTGTGTGCTATCAAACAGTTACTTCATAACTGGTTGATCATAAAGTTGCTCTACAGGTATCTCTGAAGGTGTCTATTGAGTTGGCGTGATTCGAGATTGGGATTTGTCACAACGTATGATGGAGAGGTATCTCTGGGCCCTCTCGGTGACACAACATCACAACAAGCTTGCAAGCAAAGTGACTAAGGAGTTAGTTACAAGGTGATGTATTACAGAACAAGTAAAGAGACTTGCCAGTAATGAGATTGAACTATGTATGGAGATTCCGACGATCGAATCTCGGGCAAGTAATATACCGACAGACAATGGGAACTACGTATGTTGTAATAAAGGTTCGACCGATAAAGATCTTTGTAGAACATGTAGGAACTAATACGGGCATCCAGGTCCCGCTATTGGTTATTGACCGGAGAAGCATCTCGGTCGTATCTACATTATTCTCGAACCCGTAGGGTCTGTGCGCTTAACGTTCATTCATGATATAGTCATTGGGGATCGCTGCAGAAAATAAAAAAATTCTACGCATCACCAAGATCAATCTATGGAGTCATCTAGCAACGAGAGAGATAGGAGTGCATCTACATACCCTTGTAGATCGCGAGCGGAAGCGTTCAAGAGAACGGGGTTGATGGAGTCGTACACGTCGTGATCCAAATCACCGAAGATCCTAGTGCCGAACGGACGACACCTCCGCGTTCAACACATGTACGGAGCGGAGACGTCTCCCGCACCTTGATCCAGCAAGGAGGAGGGAGAGGTTGAGGAAGAGCGCTCCAGCAGCAGCACGACGGCGTGGTGGTGGTGGAGAGGCAGTACTCCGGCAGGGCTTCGCCAAGCTCTTAACGGAGGAGGAGAGGTGTTGGGGAGGGGAGGGGCTGCGCCTTGGATGTGGTGTGCAGCCCTCCCCTCACCCCTCTATTTATAGGGGAAGGGGGAAGGGGCCCGACCCCCTCTAGATGAGATCTAGAGGGGGGGGGCGGCCAAGGGGAGGGGGCTTGCCCCCCAAGCAAGGGGGCGCCCCCTCTAGGGTTCCCCCCAAACCCTAGGCTCATGGGCCCAAGGGGGGGTGCGCCCAGCCCTCTAGGGGCTGGTTCCCTGCCCACTACAGCCCATGAGGCCCTCTGAGAGAGGTGGCCCCTCCAGGTGGACCCCCGGAACCCCTCCGGTGGCCCCGGTACAATACCGACAAGCCCCCGAACTTTTCAGGTGACCGTATGAAAACTTGCCACATATAAATCTTCACCTCCGGACCATTCCGGAACTCCTCGTGACGTCCGGGATCTCATCCGAGACTCCGAACAACATTTGGTAATCACTTAAAGTCTTCCTAATAACCCTAGCGTCACCGAACCTTAAGTGTGTAGACCCTACGGGTTCGGGAATCATGCAGACATGACCGAGACAGCTCTCCGGCCAATAACCAACAGCGGGATCTGGATACCCATGTTGGCTCCCACATGTTCCACGATGATCTCATCGAATGAACCACGATGTCGAGGATTCAAGTAATCCCGTATACAATTCCCTTTGTTAATCGGTATGTTACTTGCTCGAGATTCGATCATCGGTATCCCAATACCTCGTTCAATCTCGTTACCGGCAAGTCACTTTACTCGTCACGTAATGCATGATCCCGTGACCAACCACTTGGTCACATTGAGCTCATTATGATGATGCATTACCGAGTGGGCCCAAAGATACCTCTTCGTCATACGGAGTGACAAATCCCAGTCTCGATCCGTGTCAACCCAACAGACACTTTCGAAGATACCTGTAGTATACCTTTATAGCCACCCAGTAACATTGTGATGTTTGGTACACCCAAAGCACTCCTACGGTATCCGGGAGTTACACGATCTCATGGTCTAAGGAAATGATACTTGACATTAGAAAAGCTCTAGCAAACGAACTACACGATCTTGTGCTATGCTTAGGATTGGGTCTTGTCCATCACATCATTCTCCTAATGATGTGATCCCATTATCAATGACATCCAATGTCCATAGTCAGGAAACCAGGACTATCTGTTGATCAACGAGCTAGTCAACTAGAGGCTCACCATGGACATGTTTGTTGGAAATATGCCCTAGAGGCAATAATAAATTAGTTATTATTATATTTCCTTGTTCATGATAATCGTTTATTATCCATGCTATAATTGTATTGAAAGGAAACTCAGATACATGTGTGGGTACATAGACAACACCATGTCCCTATTAAGCCTCTAGTTGACTAGCTAGTTGATCAATAGATGGTTAAGGTTTCCTGACCATGGACATTGGATGTCATTGATAACGGGATCACATCATTAGGAGAATGATGTGATGGACAAGACCCAATCCTAAGCCTAGCACAAAGATCGTAGTTCGTATGCTAAAGCTTTTCTAATGTCAAGTATCATTTCCTTAGACCATGAGATTCTGCAACTCCCGGATACCGTAGGAATGCTTTGGGTGCACCAAACATCACAACGTAACTGGGTGGCTATAAAGGTGCACTACGGGTGTCTCCGAAAGTGTCTCTTGGGTTGGCACGAATCGAGACTGGGATTTGTCACTCCGTGTAAATGGAGAGGTATCTCTGGGCCCACTCGGTAGGACATCATCATAATGTGCACAATGTGACCAAGGGGTTGATCACGGGATGATGTGTTACGGAAGGAGTAAAGAGACTTGCCGGAAACGAGATTGAACAAGGTATCGGCATACCGACGATCAAATCTCGGGCAAGTACAATACCGCTAGACAAAGGGCATTGTATACGGGATTGATCCAATCCTCGACATCATGGTTCATCCGATCAGATCATCGTGGAACATGTGGGAGACAACATGGGTATCCAGATCCCGCTGTTGGTTATTGACCGGAGAACGTCTCGGTCATGTCTGCATGGTTCCCGAACCCGTAGGGTCTACACACTTAAGGTTTGATGACGCTAGGGTTATAAAGGAAGTTTGTATGTGGTTACCGAATGTTGTTCGAAGTCCCGAATGAGATCCCGGACATCATGAGGAGTTCTGGAATGGTTCGGAGGTAAAGATTTATATATGGGAAGTCCTATTTTGGTCACCGGAAAAGTTTCGGGTTTTATCGGTAACGTACCGGGACCACCGGGAGGGTCCCGAGGGTTCCACCAAGTGGGGCCACCATCCCCGGAGGGCAGCATGGGCCAAGTGTGGGAGGGGGCCAGCCCTAGGTGGGCTGGTGCGCCCCCCACAAGGGCCAAAGGCGCCTAGGGTTTGGGGAGAGGGGCGCACCCACCTAACTTGGGGCGCAAGTTTCCCCTCTCCCGCCCTTGGCCGCCCCCCAGATGGGATCTTGGGCTGGCCGCCGCCCCTAGGGTGGAACCCTAGGTGGGGGCGCAGCCCCCCCTCTCCCCCTATATATAGTGGAGGCAAAGGGGCAGCCCAACACACAAAGTTTCTTCTCCTATTGGCGCATCCCTACCTCTCTTTCTCCTCATATCTCGCGGTGCTTGGCGAAGCCCTGCAGGATTGCCAAGCTCCTCCACCACCACCACGCCGTTGTGCTGATGCTAGATGGAGTCTTCCTCAACCTCTCCCTCTCTCCTTGCTGGATAAAGGCATGGGAGATGTCACTGGGCTGCACGTGTGTTGAACGCGGAGGTGCCGTCCGTTCGGCACTAGGATCTCCCGTGATTTGGATCACGACGAGTACGACTCCTTCAACCCCGTTCTCTTGAACGCTTCCGCTTAGCGATCTACAAGGGTATGTAGATGCACTCTCCTTCCCCTTGTTGCTAGTCTCTCCATAGATAGATCTTGGTGACTCATAGGAAAATTTTGAATTTCTGCTACGTTCCCCAACAGTGGCATCATGAGCTAGGTCTATTGCGTAGATTCTATGCACGAGTAGAACACAAAGTAGTTGTGGGTGTTGATTTTGTTCAATATGCTTACCGTTACTATTCCAATCTTGTTTCGACGGTATTGTGGGATGAAGCGGCCCGGGCCAACCTTACACGTACACTTATGTGAGACAGGTTCCACCGACTGACTTGCACTTGTTGCATAAGGTGGCTAGCGGGTGCCAGTCTCTCCCACTTTAGTCAGATCGGATTCGATGAAAAGGTTCCTTATGAAGGGTAAATAGCAATTGACATATCACGTTGTGGTTTTTGCGTAGGTAAGAAACGTTCTTGCTAGAAACCCATAGCAGCCACGTAAAACATGCAAACAACAATTAGAGGACGTCTAACTTGTTTTTGCAGGGTATGCTATGTGATGTGATATGGCCAAAAAGAATGTGATGAATGATATGTGATGTATGAGATTGATCATGTTCTTGTAATAGGAATCACGACTTGCATGTCGATGAGTATGACAACCGGCAGGAGCCATAGGAGTTGTCTTTATTTATTGTATGACCTGCGTATCATTGAACAACGCCATGTAATTACTTTACTTTATTGCTAACCGATAGCCATAGTAGTAGAAGTAATAAGTTGGCGAGACAACTTCATGGAGACACGATGATGGAAATCATGATGATGGAGATCATGGTGTCATGCCGGTGACGATGATGATCATGGAGCCCCGAAGATGGAGATCAAAAGGAGCAAAATGATATTGGCCATATCATGTCACTATTTGATTGCATGTGATGTTTATCATGTTTATACATCTTATTTTCTTAGAAAGACGGTAGTAAATAAGATGACCCCTCATTAAAATTTCAAGAAAGTGTTCCCCCTAACTGTGCACCGTTGCGAAAGTTCGTCGTTTCGAAGCACCACGTGATGATCGGGTGTGATAGATTCTAACATTCACATACAACGGGTGTAAGCCAGATTTACACACGCGAAACACTTAGGTTAACTTGACGAGCCTAGCATGTACAGACATGGCCTCGGAACTCAAGAGACCGAAAGGTCGAGCATGAGTCGTATGGAGGATACGATCAACATGAAGATGTTCGCCGATGATGACTAGTCCGTCTCACGTGATGATCGGACACGGCCTAGTTGACTCGGATCATGTAATCACTTAGATGACTAGAGGGATGTCTATCTGAGTGGGAGTTCATTAGATGAACTTAATTATCCTGAACATAGTCAAAAGCCCTTTGCAAATTATGTCGTAGCTCGCGCTTTAGTTCTACTGTTTTAGATATGTTCCTAGAGAAAATTTAGTTGAAAGTTGATAGTAGCGATTATGTGGACTAGGTCCGTAAACTGAGGATTGTCCTCGTTGCTTCGTAGAAGACTTATGTCCTTAATGCACCGCTCAGTGTGCTGAACCTCAAACGTCATCTGTAGATGTTACGAACATCTGACACACACGTTTTGATAACTACGTGATAGTTCAGTAATGTTAAACGGTTTAGAGTTGAGGCACCGAAGACAATTTCGAAATGTCGCAGAATATGTGAGATGTTTCGAGGGAAGAAATTGGGATTTTAGGCTCGTGCCCACGTCAAGAGGTATGAGACCTTCGACGATTTTCTTAGCCTGCAAACTAAGGGAGAAAAGCTCAATCGTTGAGCTTGTGCTCAGATTGTCTGAATGCAACAATCACTTGAATCGAGTGGGAGTTGATCTTCTAGATGAGATAGTGATGTTTCTCCAAAGTCATTGCCACCAAGCTGCTAGAGCTTCGTGATGAACTATAACATATCAGGGATAGATATGATGATCCTTGAAATATTCGCAATGTTCGACACCGCGAAAGTAGAAATCAAGAAGGAGCATCAATTGTTGATGGTTAGTGAAACCACTAGTTTTAAGAAGGGCAAGGGCAAGAAGGGATACTTCATGATATGCAAATCAGTTGCTGGTCCAGTGAAGAAACCCAAGGTTGAACCCAAACCCGAGACTAAGTGCTTCTGTGATAAGGGGAACAACCACTGGAGCAGAATTACCCTAGATACTTGGTAGATGAGAAGGCTGGCAAGGTCGATAAAAGTATATTGGATATATATTATGTTAATGTGTACTTTACTAGTACTCCTAGCAGCACCAGGGTATTAGATACCGGTTCGGTTGCTAAGTGTTAGTAACTCGAAATAAAAGCTACGGAATAAACGGAGACTAGCTGAAGGTGAGCTGACGATATGTGTTGGAAGTGTTTCCAAGGTTGATGCGATCAAGCATCGCACGCTCCCTCTACCATCGAGATTGGTGTTAAACCTAAATAATTGTTATTTGGTATTTGCGTTGAGCATAGACATGATTGGATTATGTCTATCGCAATACATTTATTCATTTAAGGAGAATAATGGTTACTCTATTTATTTGAATAATACCTTCAATGGTCTTGCACCTAAAGGAACAGTTTATCGAATCTCGATCATAGTGATACACATTTTCATGCCAAAAGATATAAGATAGTAATGATAGTACCACTTACTTGTGGCACTGCCATGTAAGTCATATAGGTGTAAAATGCATGAAGAAGCTCCATGTTGATGGATCTTTGGACTCACTCATTTTTGAAAAGTTTGAGACATGCGAACCATGTCTATTGGTGTATACGCATGAAGAAACTCCATGCAGATGGATCGTTTGGACTCACTTGATTTTGAATCACTTGAGATATGCAAATCATACCACATGGGCAAGATGACTGAAAAGCCTTGTTTTCAGTAAGATGGAACAAGAAAGCAACTTGTTGGAAGTAATACATTTTGATGTGTGCAGTCCAATGAGTGCTGAGGCATGCAGTGAATATCGTTATGTTCTTACTTCACAGATGATTCGAGTAGATGTTGAGTATATTTACTTGATGAAACACAAGTCTGAATTATTGAATGGTTCAAGTAATTTCAGAGTGAAGTTAAAGATCATCGTGACAAGAGGATAAAATGTCTATGATATGATCATAGAGATGAGTATCTGAGTTACGAGCTTTGGCACGCAATTAAGACATTGTGGAAATTGTTTCACAATTAATACCGCCTAGAACACCATGGTGTGATGGTGTGTCCGAACATCATAGTTGCACCCTATTGGATATGGTGCATACCATGATGTCTCTTATCGAATTACCACTATCGTTCATGGGTTAGGCATTAGAGACAACCACACTCACTTTAATAGGGCACCACGTAATTCCGTTGAGACGACACCGTTTGAACTATGGTTTGGAGAAACCTAAGTTGTCGTTTCTTAAAAGTTTGGGGCTGCGACGCTTATGTGAAAAAGTTTCAGGTTGATGAGCTCGAACCCAAAGTAGATAAAAATGCATCTTCATAGGACACCCCAAACAGTTGGGTATACCTCCTATCTCAGATTCGGAAGCAAAAGTAATTGTTTCTTGAAACGGGTCCTTTCTCGAGGAAAAGATTCTCTCGAAAGAATTGAGTGGGCGGATGATGGAGACTTGATGAGGTTATTGAACCATCACTTCAACCAGTGTGTAGCAGGGCACAGGAAGTTGTTCATGTGGCACCTACACCAATTGAAGCGGAAGCTGATGATAGTGATCATGATGCTTCGGATCAAGTCACTACCGAACCTCGTGGGTCGACAAGGACGTGTACTACTTCAGAGTGGTACGCAATCCTCTCTTAGAGGTCATGTTGCTAGACAACAATGAACCTATGAGCTATGGAGAAGCGATGGTGGACCTGGATTACGACGAATGGCTCGAGGCCATAAAATCCGAGAGAGGATCCATGACTTTGGAAGAAATACTTGATGGTCGTAAGGCCGTTGGGTAAAAATGGATTTTAAAAGGAAGACAGACAATGATCAACTTGTCATTAAAGATGTTTTTCAACAAGTTCAAGGAGTTGACTACAGTTAGGCTTTCTCACTCGTAGCGATGCTAAGAGTCTGTTGGAATTGGATTAGCAGTTACTGCATTATTTATGAAATCTTGCATATAGGATGTCAAAACATTGTTTCCTTGACAGTTTTCTTGAGGAAAGGTTGCATGTGATACAACCAGAAGGTTTTTGACAATCCTGAAAGACGCTAACAAATATGCAAAGCTCCAGCAATCCTTCTAAGGACTGGAGTAAGCATATCGGAGTTGGAATGTATGCTTTGATGAGATGATCAAAGATTTTGGGTTTATACAAAGTTTATGAGAAACTTGTATTTCCAAAGAAGTGAGTGGGAGCACTATAGCATTTCTGATGAGTATATGTCGTTGAGATATTGTTGATTGGAAATGATGTAGAATTTCTGGAAAGCATATAGGGTTATTTGAAAAGTGTTTTTCAATGGAAGACCTGGATTAAGCTACTTGAACATTGAACATCAAGATCTATGAGGATAGATCAGAAACACTGAATGGTACTTTCAAAATGAGCACATACCTTGACATGATCTTGAAGGTGTTCAAGATGGATTAGTCAAAGAAGGATTTCTTGCCTGAGTAGTAAGGTATGAAGTTAAGAGTTAAAGCTCGAACCCGGCAGAAGAGAGAGAAAGGACGAAGGTCGGCCCCTATGCTTTAGACGTAGGCTCTATAGTATGCTATGCTGTGTACCGCACCGGAAGTGTGCCTTGCCATGAGACAGTCAAGGGGTACAAGAATGATCCAGGAATGATCATTGGACAACGGTCAAAATTATCCTTAGAGGAATAAGGAAATGTTTCTCGATTATGGAGGTGATAAAGAGTTCGGCGTAAAGGGTTACGTCGATGCAAGCTTTAACACCTATCCGAATGACTCTGAGTAGCAAACTGGATACGTATAGTGGAACAACCATTGGGAATAGCTCCAAGTGGAGCGTGGAAGTAGCATATACAATATGACCTAGAGATTTGCAAAGTACATACGGATCTGAATGTTGCATACCCATTGACTAAAACCTCTCTCACAAGCAAAACATGATCAAACCCCAGAACTCATTGAGTCTTAATCACATGGTGATGTGAACTAGTTTAGTGACACTAGTAAACTCTTTGGATGTTGGTCACATGGCGATGTGACCTATCAGTGTTAATCACATGGCGATGTGAACTAGATTATTGACTCTAGTGCAAGTGGGAGACTGTTGGAAATATGCCCTAGAGGCAATAATAAATTAGTTATTATTATATTTCCTTGTTCATGATAATCGTTTATTATCCATGCTATGATTGTATTGAAAGGAAACTCAGATACATGTGTGGGTACATAGACAACACCATGTCCCTAGTAAGCCTCTAGTTGACTAGCTAGTTGATCAATAGATGGTTAAGGTTTCCTGACCATGGACATTGGATGTCGTTGATAACGGGATCACATCATTAGGAGAATGATGTGATGGACAAGACCCAATCCTAAGCCTAGCACAAAGATCGTAGTTCGTATGCTAAAGCTTTTCTAATGTCAAGTATCATTTCCTTAGACCATGAGATTGTGCAACTCCCGGATACCGTAGGAATTCTTTGGGTGCACCAAATGTCGCAACGTAACTGGGTGGCTATAAAGGTGCACTACGGGTGTCTCCGAAAGTGTCTGTTGGGTTGGCACGAATCGAGACTGGGATTTGTCACTCCGTGTAAACGGAGAGGTATCTCTGGGCCAACTCGGTAGGACATCACCATAATATGCACAATGTGACCAAGGGGTTGATCACGGGATGATGTGTTACAGAAGGAGTAAAGAGACTTGCCGGTTACGAGATTGAAATCTCGGGCAAGTACAATACCGCTAGACAAAGGGAATTGTATACAGGATTGATCGAATCCTCGACATCGTGGTTCATCCGATGAGATCATCATGGAACATGTGGGAGCCAACATGGGTATCCAGATCCCGCTATTGGTTATTGACCGGAGAACGTCTCGGTCATGTCTGCATGGTTCCCGAACCCGTAGGGTCTACACACTTAAGGTTTGATGACGCTAGGGTTATAAAGGAAGTTTGTATGTGGTTACCGAATGTTGTTCGAAGTCCCGGATGAGATCCCGGACATCACGAGTAGTTTCGGAATGGTCCGGAGGTAAAGATTTATATATGGGAAGTCCTGTTTTTGTCACCAGAAAAGTTTCGGGTTTTATCGGTAATGTACCGGGACCACCGAGAGGGTCCCGGGGGTCCACTAAGTGGGGCCACCATCCCCGGAGGGCAGCATGGGCCAAGTGTGGGAGGGGGCCAGCCCCAGGTGGGCTGGTGCGCCCCCCACAAGGGCCCAAGGCGCCTAGGGTTTGGGGAGAGGGGCGCACCCACCTAACTTGGGGGGCAAGTTTCCCCTCTCCCCCCCTTGGCCGCCCCCCAGATGGGATCTTAGGCTGGCCGCCGCCCCTAGGGTGGAACCCTAGGTGGGGACGCAGCCCCCCCTCTCCCCCTATATATAGTGGAGGCAAAGGGGCAGCCCAACACATGAAGTTTCTTCTCCTGTTGGCGCAGCCCTACCTCTCTTTCTCCTCATATCTCGTGGTGCTTGGCGAAGCCCTGCAGGATTGCCACGCTCCTCCACCACCACCACGCCGTTGTGCTTCTGCTGGACGGAGTCTTCCTGAACCTCTCCCTCTCTCCTTGCTGGATCAAGGCATGGGAGACGTCACCGGGCTTCACGTGTGTTGAACGCGGAGGTGCCGTCCGTTCGGCACTAGGATCTCTGGTGATTTGGATCACGACGAGTACGACTCCTTCAACCCCGTTCTCTTGAACGCTTCCGCTTAGGGATCTACAAGGGTATGTATATGCACTCTCCTTCCCCTCGTTGCTAGTCTCTCCATAGATAGATCTTGGTGACTCGTAGGAAAATTTTGAATTTCTACTACGTTCCCCAACAATGTTGTGGTCTATGTATTCACACATGTATTACGATTTTCGGAGAACACAATTGTAGCATGAATAATAGACAATTATCATGAACAAGGAAATATAATAATAATCATTTTATTATTGCCTCTAGGGCATATTTCCAACAGTCTCCCACTTGCACTAGAGTCAATAATCTAGTTACATTATGATGAATCGAACACCCATAGAGTTCTGGTGTTGATCATGTTTTGCTCATGGAAGAGGTTTAGTCAACGGATCTGCGACATTCAGATCCGTATGCACTTTGCAAATATCTATGTCTCCATCTTGAACTTTTTCACGAATGAAGTTGAAGCGACGCTTGATGTGCCTGGTCTTCTTGTGAAACCTGGGCTCCTTGGCAAGGGCAATAGCTCCAGTGTTGTCACCGAGGAGAGTGATCGGCCCCGACGCATTGGGTATGACTCCTAGGTCGGTGACGAACTCCTTCATCCAGATTGCTTCATGCGCTGCCCCCGAGGCTGCCATGTACTCTGCTTCACATGTAGATCCCGCCATGATGCTTTGCTTGCAACTGCACCAGCTTACTGCCCCACCATTCAAAATATACATGTATCCGGTTTGTGACTTAGAGTCATCCTGATCTATGTCGAAGCTAGAATCGACGTAACCCTTTATGATGAGCTCTTCGTCACCTCCATAAACGAGAAACACATCCTTAGTCCTTTTCAGGTACTTCAGGATATTCTTGACCGTTGTCTAGTGTTCCATGCCGGGATTACTTTGGTACCTTCCTACCAAACTTACGGCAAGGTTTACATCAGGTCTGGTACACAGCATGGCATACATAATAGACCCTATAGCCGAGGCATAGGGGATGACACTCATCTTTTCTCTATCTCCTGCCGTGGTCGGGCATTGAGCCGAGCTCAATTTCACACCTTGCAACACAGGCAAGAACCCCTTCTTGGACTGATCCATAGTGAACTTCTTCAATATCTTATCAAGGTATGTGCTTTGTGAAAGACCTATGAGGCGTCTCGATCTATCTCTATAGATCTTGATGCCTAATATGTAAGCAGCTTCTCCAAGGTCCTTCATTGAAAAACACTTATTCAAGTAGGCCTTAATGCCATCCAAAAGTTCTATATCATTTCCCATCAAAAGTATGTCATCTACATATAATATGAGAAATGCTACAGAGCTCCCACTCACTTTCTTGTAAACGCAGGCTTCTCCATTAGTCTGCATAAACCCAAACGCTTTGATCATTTCATCAAAGTAAATGTTCCAACTCCGAGATGCTTGCACCATCCCATAGATGGAGTGCTGGAGCTTCCATACCTTGTTAGCATTATTAGGATCGACAAAACCTTCCGGCTGCATCATATACAATTCTTCCTTAAGATAGCCGTTAAGGAATGCCGTTTTGACGTCCATTTGCCATATCTCATAATCATAGTATGCGGCAATTGCTAACATAATTCGGACGGACTTCAGCTTCGCTACGGAGAGAAAGTCTCATCGTAGTCAACTCCTTGAACTTGCCAATAACCCTTAGCGACAAGTCGAGCTTTATAGATGGTAACATTGCCATCCGCGTCCGTCTTCTTCTTAAAGATCCATTTATTTTCTATCGCTCGCCGATCATCGGGCAAGTTTGTCAAAGTCCATACTTTGTTTTCATACATGGATCCTATCTCGGATTGCATGGCTTCAAGCCATTTGTTGGAGTCTGGGCCCGCCATCACTTCTTCATAGTTCGAAGGTTCACCGTTGTCTAACAACATGATTTCCAAGACAGGGTTGCCATACCATTCTGGTGTGGAACGTGTCCTTGTGGACCTTCGAAGTTCAGTAGCAACTTGATCCGAAGTAACTTGATCATCATCACTAACTTCCTCTCTAGTCGGTGCAGGTACCACAAGAACATCTTCCTGAGCTGCGCTACTTTCCGGTTCAAGAGGTAGTACTTCATCGAGTTCTACTTTCCTCCCACTTATTTCTTTCGAGAGAAACTCTTTCTCCAGAAAGGACCCGTTCTTGGCAACAAATATCTTGCCTTCGGATCTAAGGTAGAAGGTATACCCAATGGTTTCCTTAGGGTATCCTAATAAGACGCATTTTTCCGACTTGGGTTCGAGCTTTTCAGGTTGAAGTTTCTTGACATAAGCATCGCATCCCCAAACTTTTAGAAATGACAGCTTAGGTTTCTTCCCAAACCATAATTCATACGGTGTCATCTCAACGGATTTAGACGGTGCCCTATTTAAAGTGAACGTAGCTATCTCTAGAGCGTATCTCCAAAATGATAGCGGTAAATTGGTGAGTGACATCATAGATCGCACCATATCCAATACAGTGTGATTACGACGTTCGGAAACACCGTTACACTGAGGTGTTCCAGGCGGCGTGAGTTGTGAAACGATTCCACATTCCTTAAGTGCGTACCAAATTCGTGACTTAAATATTCTCCTCCATGATCTGATCATAAGAACTTTATTTTTTCGATCACGTTGATTCTCTACCTCATTCTGAAATTCCTTGAACTTTTCAAAGGTCTCAGACTTGTGTTTCATCAAGTAGACATACCCATATCTACTTAAGTCATCAGTGAGAGTGAGAACATAATGATAGCCACCGCGAGCCTCAACGCTCATTGGACCGCATACATCAGCATGTACAATTTCCAATAAGTTGGTTGCTCGCTCCATTGTTCCGGAGAATGGAGTCTCGATCATTTTACCCATGAGGCATGGTTCGCACGTGTCAAATGATTTGAAATCAAGAGACTCCAAAAGTCCATCTATATGGAGCTTCGTCATGCATTTGACACCAATGTGACCAAGGCGGCAGTGCCACAAGTATGTGGGACTATCTTTATCAACCTTACATCTTTTGGTATTCACACTATGAATGTGTGTAACATCACGTTCGAGATTCATTAAGAATAAACCATTGACCAACGGGGCATGACCATAAAACATATCTCTCATATAAATAGAATAACCATTATTCTTGGATTTAAATGAGTAGCCATCTTGTATTAAACGAGATCCAGATACAATGTTCATGCTCAAAGCTGGCACTAAATAACAATTATTGAGGTTTAAAACTAATCCCATAGGTAAATGTAGAGGTAGCGTGCCGACGGCGATCACATCGACCTTGGAACCATTCCCGACGCGCATCGTCATCTCGTCCTTCGCCAGTCTCCGCTTATTCCGCAGCTCCTGTTTTGAGTTACAAATATGAGCAACCGCACCGGTATCAAATACCCAGGAGCTACTACGAGTACTGGTAAGGTACACATCAATTACATGTATATCACATATACCTTTGGTGTTGTCGGCCTTCTTGTCCACTAAGTACTTGGGGCAGTTCCGCTTCCACTGTCCGCTTCCCATGCAATAAAAGCACTCAGTCTCAGGTTTGGGTCCATGCTTTGGCTTCTTCCCGGCAACTCCCTTGCCATCCTTCTTGAAGTTCTTCTTACCCTTGCCTTTCTTGAAACTAGTGGTTTTATTGACCATCAACACGTGATATTCCTTTTTGATTTCTACCTCCGCTGATTTCAGCATTGAAAATACATCAGGAATAGTTTTCACCATCCCCTGCATATTGTAGTTCATCACAAAGCTCTTGTAGCTAGGTGGGAGCGACTGAAGGATTCTGTCAATGACCGCCTCATCCGGGAGGTTAATGTCCAGCTGGGACAAGCGGTTGTGCAACCCAGACATTTTGAGTATGTGCTCACTGATAGAACTATTTTCCTCCATCTTACAACTGTAGAACTTGTCGGATACTTCATATCTCTCGACCCGGGCATGAGCTTGGAAAACCATTTTCAGCTCTTCGAACATCTCATATGCTCCAAGTTGCTCAAAACGCTTTTGGAGCCCCGGTTCTAAGCTGTAAAGCATGCCGCACTGAACGAGGGAGTAGTCATCAACACGCGACTACCAGGCATTCCTAACGTCTTGAGTTGCGGGGAAAACGGGTGCTTCACCTAGCGGTGCATCTAGGACATATGCTCTATTGGCAGCTACGAGGATGATCCTCAAGTTCCGGACCCAGTCCGTGTAGTTGCTGCCATCGTCTTTCAGCTTGGTTTTCTCTAGGAACGCGTTGAAGTTGAGGGCAACATTAGCGTGGGCCATTTGATCTACAAGACATATTGCAAAAGTTTTAGACTAAGTTCATGATAATTAAGTTCATCTAATCAAATTATTTAATGAACTCCCACTCAGATAGACATCCCTCTAGTCATCTAAGTGATCCATGATCCGAGTCAACTAGGCCGTGTCCGATCATCACGTGAGACGGACTAGTCATCATCGATGAACATCTTCATGTTGATCGTATCTTCTATACGACTCATGTTCGACCTTTCGGTCTCTTGTGTTCCGAGGCCATGTCTGTACATGCTAGGCTCGTCAACTCAACCTAAGTGTTTTGCATGTGTAAATCTGTCTTACACCCATTGTATGTGAACGCTAGAATCTATCACACCCGATCATCACGTGGTGCTTCGAAACAACGAACTTTCGCAATGGTGCACAGTTAGGGGGAACACTTTCTTGAAATTATTATGAGGGATCATCTTATTTACTACCGTCGTTCTAAGCAAATAAAATGGAAAAACATGATAAACATCACATGTAATCAAATAGTGACATGATATGGCCAATATCATTTTGCTCCTTTTGATCTCCATCTTCAGGGCGCCATGATCATCATCGTCACCGGCATGACACCATGATCTCCATCATCATGATCTCCATCATCGTGTCTTCATGAAGTTGTCACGCCAACGATTACTTCTACTACTATGGCTAACGGTTTAGCAATAAAGTAAAGTAATTACATGGCGTTATTCAATGACACGCAGTTCATACAATAATTAAGACAACTCCTATGGCTCCTGCCGGTTGTCATACTCATCGACATGCAAGTCGTGATTCCTATTACAAGAACATGATCAATCTCATACATCACATATATATCATTCATCACATCCTTTTGGCCATATCACATCACAAGGCATATGCTGCAAAAACAAGTTAGACGTCCTCTAATTGTTGTTGCATGTTTTTACGTGGCTGTAATAGGGTTCTAGCAAGAACGTTTCTTACCTACGTCAAAACCACAACGTGATATGCAAATTTCTATTTACCCTTCATAAGGACCCTTTTCATCAAAACCGATCCGACTAAAGTGGGAGAGACAGACACCCGCTAGCCACCTTACGCAACTAGTGCATGTCAGTCGGTGGAACCTGTCTCACGTAAGCGTACGTGTAAGGTCGGTCCAGGCCGCTTCATCCCACAATGCCGCCGAAACAAGATAAGACTAGTAGTGGCAAGTAACTTGACAACATGTACGCCCACAACAAAATTGTGTTCTACTCGAGCATAGAAACTACGCATAGACCTAGCTCATGATGCCATTGTTGGGGATCGTTGCAGAAAATAAAAAAATTTCTACGCATCACCGAGATCAATCTATGGAGTCTTCTAGCAACGAGAGAGATAGGAGTGCATCTACATACCCTTGTGGATCGCGAGCGGAAGCGTTCAAGAGAACGGGGTTGATGGAGTCGCACACGTCGTGATCCAAATCACCGAAGATCCTAGTGCCGAACGGACGGCACCTCCGTGTTCAACACACGTACAGAGCGGAGACGTCTCCCGCGCCTTGATCCAGCAAGGAGGAGTGAGAGGTTGAGGAAGAGAGCTACAGCAGCAGCACGACGGCGTGGTGGTGGTGGAGAGGCAGTACTCCGGCAGGGCTTCGTCAAGCTCTTAACGGAGGAGGAGAGGTGTCGGGGAGGGGAGGGGCTGCGCCTTGGATGTGGTGTGCAGCCCTCCCCTCGCCCCTCTATTTATAGGGGAAGGGGGAAGGGGGTCGGCCCCCTCTAGATGAGATCTAGAGGGGGGGGCAAGGGGAGGGGGCTTGCCCCCCAACCAAGGGGGGCGCCCCCTCTAGTGTTCCCCCCAAACCCTAGATGCATGGGCCCAAGGGGGGTTGCACCCAGCCCTCTAGGGCATGGTTCCCTGCCCACTATAGCCCATGAGGCCCTCCGAGATAGGTGGCCCCTCCCGGTGGACCCCCGGAACCTCTCCAGTGGCCTCGGTACAATACCGACAAGCCCCCGAACTTTTCCGGTGATCGTATGACAACTTCCCACATATAAATATTCACCTCCGGACCATTCCGGAACTCCTCATGACGTCCGGGATCTCATCCGGGACTCCGAACAACATTTGGTAATCACTTAAAGTCTTCCTAATAACCCTAGCGTCACCGAACCTTAAGTGTGTAGACCCTATGGGTTCGGGAATCATGCAGACATGACCGAGACAGCTCTCCGGCCAATAACCAACAGCGGAATCTGGATACCCATGTTGGCTCCCACATGTTCCACGATGATCTCATCGGATGAACCACGATGTCGAGGATTCAAGTAATCCCGTATACAATTCCCTTTGTCAATCGGTACGTTACTTGCCCGAGATTTGATCGTTGGTATCCCAATACCTCGTTCAATCTCGTTACCGGCAAGTCACTTTACTCGTCACGTAATGCATGATCCCGTGACCAACCACTTTGTCACATTGAGCTCATTATGATGATGCATTACCGAGTGGGCCCAGAGATACCTCTTCGTCATACGGAGTGACAAATCCCAGTCTCGATCTGTGTCAACCCAACAGACACTTTCGAAGATACCTGTAGTATACCTTTATAGCCACCCACTTACGTTGTGACGTTTGGTACACCCAAAGCACTCCTACGGTATCCGGGAGTTACACGATCTCATGGTCTAAGGAAATGATACTTGACATTACAAAAGCTCTAGCAAACGAACTACACGATCTTGTGCTATGCTTAGGATTGGGTCTTGTCCATCACACCATTCTCCTAATGATGTGATCCCGTTATCAATGACATCCAATGTCCATAGTCAGGAAACCATGACTATCTGTTGATCAACGAGCTAGTCAACTAGAGGCTCACTATGGACATGTTGTGGTCTATGTATTCACACATGTATTATGATTTCCGGATAACACAATTATAGCATGAATAATAGACAATTATCATGAACAAGGAAATATAATAATAATCATTTTATTATTGCCTCTAGGGCATATTTCCGACAATAGTACCATATGAGTTATGTGTGTTGGTGACCGAATGTTGTTCGGAGTCCCGGATGAGATCACGGACATGACGAGGAGCTCCGGAATGGTCCAGAGGTAAAGATTGATATATAGGATGAAGATATTCGGGTTTTGAAAAGGTCTCGGAATGCACCGGATTACCATCTGAGTGCTGGAAGGGGTTCCGGGAGGCCACCAGTAGGTTATACCTACTTGGTGGGCCTTATGGGCTAAGGAGGGAGGTGCACCAGCCCACCAGGGGGCTGGGGGCGCTCCACCTCCCCTACCCACATGCCAAAGTAAGGAGGGGGACCCCTAGGGCAGCCAACCCCTTTCCTTCCCCCCGTGCACCAAATATGGAAGGGGGCGCGGCTAGGCAGGCGCCTAGGGCAGTCGCCGACCCCTTGGGGCGCGTCCTAGGGTCCCTCCCCTCCCCTTCCACCTATATATATGTGAGGAGGGGAGGGGGCGCCACACACCACGAATCCCCAAGCCGTGTGTCGGCGCCCCCTCTCCCTCTAAATCATCCTCCATCCAAAAACCATTGTGCTGGGCAAAGCCCCGCGGAAATAGTTTCACCACCACCGCCGTCATGCCGTCGTGCTGTCGGAACTCATTTACTACTTCCCCCTCTTGCTGGATCAAGAAGGCAATGACGTCATCAAGTTGAATGTGTGCTGAACGCGGAGGTGCCATGCATTCGGTGCTTGATCGGAATGGATCGGGAAGGTGTAAGACTACATCAACCACGTTGATAAATGCTTACGCTTAGCGATCTACAAGGGTATGTAGATGCTCTCTCCCTCTCGTAGCTATGCATCTCCATGGATAGATCTTGCGTGTGCGTATATTTTTTTGTTTTCCATGCAACGTTACCCAAAAGTGGCATCATGAGCCGGGTCTATGCACGAGTGGAACACAAAGGAGTTGTGGGTGGTGATGTTCATATTGCTTACCACCTATGTCTTATTTTGATTCGACGGTATTGTGGGATGAAGCGACTCAGATCAACCTTACATGTCCACGTACATGAGACCGGTTCCACCGACTAACATTCAACTTGTTTTGCATAAAGGTGGCTGGCGGGTGCCTGTCTCTCCCACTTTAGTTGAAGCGAATTTGACGATGGATATCAAGGTGTCGCGCGGGTGACGATGGAGATCAAGGTGTCGCGCCGGTGACGATGGATATCATGTCGTTGCTTTGGAGATGGAGATCAAAAGCACAAGATGATGATGGACATATCATGTACATATTTTAATTGCATGTGATATTTATCCTTTATGCATCTTATTTTGCTTGGAACGATGGTAGCATTATAAGATGATCCCTTCACTTAATTTCAAGATAAAAGTGTTCTCCCCGAGTATGCACTGTTGCTAAAGTTTGTCGTTTTGAAGCACCTCGTGATGATCGGGTGTGATAGAATCTACGTTCACATAAAATGGGTGTAAGCCAGTTTTGCACATGCAGACTTGGGTTAAACTTGACAAGCCTAACATGTACATACATGGTCTCGGAACATTGGAGACCAAAAGGTCCAACATGAGTCATATAGTAGATATGATCAACATGGAGATGTTCACCATTGCAGAATACCCCATCTCATGTGATGATCAGACATGGGCTAGTTGATTTGGATCACGTATCACTTAGACAACTTGAGGGATGTTGATTTAAGTGGGAGTTCATTAGTAATTTGATTAAATTGAACTAAAATTTATCATGAACTTAGTCATAATAGTCTTTGCAAATCTATGTTGTAGATCAATGGCCCGTGCTGGCATTCCCTTGAATTTTAATGCATTCCCAGGGAAAGCTAAGTTGAAATATGATGGTAGCAATTACACTGACTGGGTCCGTAACTTGAGGATTATCCTCATTGCTGCACAGAAGAATTATGTCCTTGATGCATCGCTAGGTGATAGACCTGCTGCAGGAGCTAATGCGGACATTGTGAATGTCTGGCAGGCTCGATCTAATGACTACTCGATAGTTCAGTGTGCCATGCTTTACGGCTTGGAACCGGGACTTCAAAAGAGTTTTGAACGACATGGAGCATATGAGATGTTCCAAGAACTGAAGTTGATATTTCAAGCTAATGCCCGGGTTGAGAGATATGAAGTCTCCAACAAGTTCTTTAGTTGTAAGATGAAGGAGAACAGTTCTGTCAGTGAACACATACTCAGAATGTCTGGGTACCACAACCACTTGACTCAGTTGGGAGTTGATCTTCCGGCTTAGAGTGTTATTGATAGAGTTCTACAGTCACTGCCACCATGCTACAAAGACTTCGTGATGAACTATAATATGCAATGGGTGGAGAAAACAATTCTTGAGCTCTTCGCGATGCTTAAGGCCACGGAGGTAGAAATCAAGAAAGAGCATCAAGTGTTGATGATTAACATGACCGCCGGATTTAAGAAAAAGGGCAGGGGAAAGAAAGGGAACTTCAAGAAGAACTGTAAGCAAGTTTTTGCTCCCGTGAAGAAGACCAAAGTTGGACCCAAGCCAGAAATTGAGTGCTTCTACTGCAAGGGAAATGGTCACTGGAAGCAGAACTGCCCAAAGTACTTGGCAGATAAGAAGGATGGCAAAGTTAACAAAGGTATATTTGATATACATGTTATTGATGTGTTCCTTACTAATGACCGTAATAGCGCATGGTATTTGATACTCGTTCGTTTGCTCATATTTGTAACTCAAAACAGGAGCTATAGAATAAGCGAAGTTTGACTAAGGACGACGTGGCGATGCGCGTCGGAAATGGTTCCAAGGTTGATGTGATCGCCGTTGGCACGCTACCTCTACATCTACCTTCGATATTAGTTTTATCACTCAATAATTTTTATTTGGTGCCAATGTTGAGCATGAACGTTACATCTGGTTCTTGTTTATTGCGAGACGGTTATTCATTTAAGTTAGAGAATAATGGTAGCTCTATCTTTAAGAGTAACATATATTATGGTCATGCACCCTTAGTGAATGGTCTATTCTTATTGAATCTCAATTGTAGTGATACGCATATTCATAGGATTGATGCCAAAAGATGCAAAGTTGAAAATGATAGTGCAACATACTTGTGGCACTGCCGTTTAGGTCATATTGGTGTAAAGCGTGTGAAGAAACTCCATGCAGATGAAATTTTGGAATCACTTGATTATGAATCATTGATACTTATGAACCATGCCTCATTGGTAAGATGAATAAAATTCTGTCCTCCGGAACAATGGAGCGAGCTAATGACTTATTGGAAATAATACGTACCGATGTATGCGGTCCGATGAGTGTTGAAGCACGCGGCAGGTATCGTTATTTTCCAACCTTCACAGATGATTTGAGTAGGTATGGGTATATCTACTTAACGAAACACAAGTCTGAAACATTTGAAAAGTTCAAAGAATTTCATAATGAAGTGGAGAATCAGCGCAACAAAAAAATCTACTATCTGATCGCAGAGGTGAACATTTGAGTTACGAGTTTGGCCTTCATATAAAACAATGTGGAATTGTTTCACAACTCATGCCACCTGGAACACCACACCATAATGGTGTGTCCGAACGTCGTAACCGTACTTTATTAGATATGGTGCATTCTATGATGTCTCTTACCGAGTTGCCTTTATCATTTTGGGGTTATGCATTAGAGACAGCCGCATTCACGTTAAATAGGGCACCATCTAAATCCGTTAAGACGACACCGTATGAATTATGGTTTGGCAAGAAACCTAAGCTGTCATTTCTTAAAGTTTGGGGATGCGACGCATATGTCAAAAGGCTTCAGCCTAATAAGCTTGAACCCAAAGCGGAGAAGTGCGACTTCATAGTATACCCTAAAGAAACTATTGGGTATACCTTCTACCATAGATCTGAAGGCAAGATCTTTGTTGCTAAGAATGGGTCATTTCTAGAGAAGGAGTTTCTCTAGAAATAAGTGAGTGGGAAGAAAGTAGAACTTGATGAGGTAGTTGTACCTTCTCTCGAATTGGAAAGTAGCACATCAGAGAAAAGCATTCATGTGATGCCTACACCACTAGAAAAGAAGCTAATGATGATGATCATGAAACTTCAAATCAAGTTACTACTGAACCTCATAGGTCGACCAGAACACATACCGCACGAGAGTGGTGCAACAATCATGTCCTGGAAGTCATGTTGTTAGACAACGGCGAACCTACGAACTATGAAGTGTTGGGGAAACATTGCATGGAAAACAAACAAAATTCTATGCACATGCAAGATCTATCAAGGAGATGCATAACAACGAGAGGGGAGAGTGATGACCCACAAGTATAGGGGATCTATCGTAGTCCTCTCGACAAGTAAGAGTGTCGAACCCAATGAGGAGCAGAAGGAAATGACAAGCAGTTTTCAGCAAGGTATTCTCTGCAAGCAGTGAAATTTTCGGTAACAGATAGTTGCGTGATAAGATAATTCGTAACGGGTAACAAGTAACAAGTGTAACTAAGGTGCAGCAAGGTGACCCAATCCTTTTTGTAGCAAAGGACAAGCCTGGACAAACTCTTATATAAAGCAAAGTGCTCCCGAGGACACATGGGAATTATTGTCAAGTTAGTTTTCATCATGCTCATATGATTCGCGTTCGTTACTTTGATAATTTGATATGTGGGTGGACCGGTGCTTGGGTGCTGTCCTTACCTGGACAAGCCTCCCACTTATGATTAACAACTCTCGCAAGCATCCGCAACTACGAAAGAAGAATTAAGATAAATCTAACCATAGCATGATACATCTGGATCCAAATCAGCCCCTTACGAAGCAACACATAAACTAGGGTTTAAGCTTCTGCCACTCTTTCAACCCATCATCTACTTATAACCTCCCAATGCCTTCACCTAGGCCCTACAATTGTGACATGTCATGCAGTCAATGTTCACACAACACCACTAGAGGAAATATAACATACATCTCATCAAAATATCGAACGAATACCAAATTCACATGATTACTTATAACAAGACTTCTCCATGTCCCCAGGAACAAATGTAACTACTCAAAAAGCATATTCATGTTCATAATCAGAGGAGTAATAAATATCATTAAGGATCTGAACATATGATCTTCCACCAAATAAACCAACTAGCATCAACTACAAGGAGTAATCAACACTACTAGAAACCCACGGGCACCAATATGGGGTTTTGAGATGAAGATCGGATATAAGAGATGAACTAGGGTTTGGGAGAAGATGGTGCTGGTGAAGATGTTGATGGAGATTGACCCCCTCTCGATGAGATGATCATTGGTAATGACGATGGCTTCGATATTCCTCCTCCCGGAGGGAAGTTTCCCATGCAGAACAGTGCCGCCGGAGCCCTAGATTGCTTCTAGCTAGGTTCCGCCTCGAGACAGCGGCGCTTCATCCCAAAAGCTTCTCCCTAATTTTTTTACAGGTCAAAACCCTCCATATAGAAAGAGATGGGCACCGAAGACCTAACAGGGGGCCCATAAGCCACAGGGGCACACCTAGGGGGTAGGGCGCGCCACCAGGATTTTGGCCTCTTGGTGGGTCCCCTCTGATATTTTCTTCGCCCATTTTATATATATATTCCAAAATAATTCTCTGTAAATTTTCAGGACTTTTGGAGTTATGCAGAATAGGTCTCTCAGATTTGCTCCTTTCAGGCCCAGAATTCCAGCTGCCGGCATTCTCTCTCTTCATGTAATCTTGTAAAATTAGAGAGAAAAGGCATAAGTATTGTACCGTAATGTGAAATAATAGTCCATAATGCGATAAATATTGATATAAAAGCATCATGCAAAATGGACGTATCAACTCCCCCAAGCTTAGACCTCCCCCAAGCTTCTTTGAAAATGGACGTACCAAAATAGGTCTCTCAAAATCGATAATCATGTCCACATGTTTTGGAGATAGAGGTGTCGATAGAAAAAAATACGAACATGAAGACATCATGATCATCCTTAGAACAACAACATATATTGGCATATAATTTCTTATGCTAAAGTGACAATTCGTTCACAAGATAAAGTATGAATCAAGAACTCTATTGAGAACCAACAAACTATGATCTCAGTCATTGAAGCAACTGTAATTTATCATAATATTGAAAAGAGTCAATGTAAGAGCTTGTCTAGCAAATCCACATACTCAATCATCTTTTAGTCTTTCATAATTGCTAACACTCACGTGGTACTTATGATATCAAAGCTTCGATTGGACACAGAGAAAGATAGAGGCTTATAATTTCGCCTCCCAACTATTTACCTCAAGGGTAATGTCAACAATAATAACTCATGATCACCTACATCCAAGTGGATATATGTGTCTAGATCTTTCCCCAACACATGATGCTTGCCAAGAGAAAAAGGAAAAATATAGGAAGTGGTGAAGATCACTAATGTCTACTACGCAACTTTATTCTTGTAGACTCATGTTGGGCCTCCAAGCGCAGAGTTTTGTAGGATAGTAGCAATTTTCCCTCAAGTGGATGACCTAAGGTTTATCAATCCGTGGGAGGCGTAGGATGAAGATGGTCTATCTCAAACAACCCTGCAACCAAATACAAGAAATCTCTTGTGTCCCCAACACACCCAATACAATGGCAAACTGTATAGATGCACTAGTTTGGCGAAGAGATGGTGATAAAAGTGTAATATGGATGGTAGAAATATATTTTATAATCTGAATAAATAAAAACAGAAAGGTAGCAATTGATAAAATGGAGCACAAACGGTATTGCAATGCCTGAAAACAAGGCCTAGGATCCGTACTTTTGCTAGTGCAATCTCTCAACAATGCTAATATAATTGGATCATATAACCATCCCTCAACGTGCGATGAAGAATCACTCCAGAGTTCCTATCTAGCGGAGAACATAAGAAGAAATTGTTTTTAGCTATTCTTTCCGATCGATCTATCCAAGAGTTCATACTGAAATAACACCAAGTTATTCTTTACGATCGATCTATCAAGAGTTCGTACTAAAATAACACTAAGATATTCTTTTCGATTGATCTATCAAGAGTTCGTACTAAAATAACACCAAAGCAAATTCAGAATCATAATACTCAATCCAACACAAAGAACCTCAAAGAGTGCCCCAAGATTTCTACCGGAGAAACAAAAGACGAGAACATGCATCAACCCCTATGCATAGATTACCCCAATATCACCTCCGGAATCCGCGAGTTGAGTGTCGAAACATATCTCAAGTGAATCAATACAATACCCCATTGTCACCATGGGTATTCATATGAAAGACATATATCAAGTGCTCTCAAATCTACCAAAGCATTCAATCCGGTAAAACAATATATCAAAGGGAAAACTCAATTCATCACAAGATAGAGAGGGGCAAACACCATATGATCCAACTATATTAACAAAGCCCGCGATACGTCAAGTTCGTGACATCTCAAGAACACGAGAGAGAGAGAGATTAAACACATAGCTACTAGTACAAACCCTCGGCCCCGAGGGTGGACTACTCCCTCCTCATCATGGTGGCCGCCGGGATGATGAAGATGGCCACCGGTGATGATTTCCTCCTCCGTCAGAGTGATGGAACAGGGTCTAGATTGGTTTTTCATGGCTATAGAGGCTTGCAACGGCGGAACTTCTGATCTAGGGTTACCCTTGATGGTTTCTCTATTTATAGGAATTTTTGGCGTTGGTTTCACGCTAAGATGGGCCTTGAGGTGAGAATAACCCACCGGGGCACGAACAAGGGCCCAGATGCGCCCCGGTGTCTTGTGCCCTACTCCTTCACCTTCTAGTCCTTCCATGAAGCTTTGGGGGTCTCTTTTGTTCCAAAAAAATTAGCAAAAAGTTTCAGCTCATTTGGAGAACTTCCATTTCTGCACAAAAAACAACACCACTGTAGTTCTGCTGAAAACAGCATCAGTCCGGGTTAGTTCCATGCAAATCATACCAAAACTATATAAAATTGTTGTAAACATGGCATGAGTACTTCATAAATTATAGATACGTTGTAGACGTATTAGCATCCCCAAGCTTAATTCGTACTCATCCTCGAGTAGGTAAATGATAAAAGAAATAATTTATGAAGTGTGAATGCTAGAAAAGTGCATAAGTTTGATCAATGATAATTTCAATCAGTTTTCCTAGCATCATAACAACAACTCTTTCTCATAAAACTTATTATGATAAGTAGCAATTGAAAACGGATTTTTTGTTGTGGAAAGTTACCTATCATATTCATCATATAATCTTTCTTTTGTAGCATGGACATTTGGACTTGAATGATTCAAAGCAATAGTCTACAATTAGACATGAGGACATCAATACTCAAGCATATCAACAAGCAACCATGTCTTTCAAAATATCAACACTAAAGAAAGCTATCCCTAGCCCGTCATGCTCCATCATTGATCCATTCATGAAAATCAGTCGCATATTAGCTACATCCAATGCTCGAGTAGGATCATAGTGCCCCTTAGTTGGTGCTTTATAAGAGAAGATGGAGACTCAAATATTTTTTTTGCATAAAGTAAATAGATAGGCCCTTCGCAGAGGGAAGTAGGGATTTGTTGAGGTGCCAGAGCTCAAAGCTTAAATGGAGAGATAAAAGATTTTGGGAGGCATACTTTTCCCGTCAACGAAAATGACTGGGTAATTCCCAACACTTTCCATGCTAGATATATCATAGGCAGTTCCCAAACAGAAAATAAAGTTTATTCCCTTTTCCACCATTCTTTCACAATCCATGGCTAGTCCTATCCATGGGTGCCCTCCATACCAACACTTCCCAAGGAATTTATTATTTGACAACATAAAGTAAATTCATTTTTCATTTCAGGACTGGGCATCCCTAATACCTTGCCGTACTCCCATGCAATGACAAGTGAATAAATACTCATCTTGAGAATAACAAATCTAGCATGGAAAATATGTGCCACCCTCTGCTGCTTCATGAGTGGCAAGATCACACAAAAATGAATTTTATTTTGAAAATTAGAGATGGCACATACAAATTTTCTTAGAACGGCACGAGAATTCCGCATATAGGTAGGTATGGTGGACTCATGTGGCCAAACTAGGTTTAGGGATTTTGGATGCATAGGTAGTATTCCCACTTAGTACAAATGGATGCTAGCAAATAGATTGAGAAGCAACCAACCAAGAAACAAAAATTTACATAAACGAGCATTGAGCATAACGAAGACCGAATAATGCACCACCAGTAGGATATAATTTCATTGCATAACTATTGACTTTCTTGCTTGCATAGGGAATCACAAACCTTAACACCAATATTCTTACTAAAGCATAATTACTCACCAACATGACTCACATATTATTATCTCCATGTCGCAAAACTATTGCAAGAAATCAAACTTATCATATCAAGTGAGCTACATGAAAGTTTTTATTATATCCTCCTTGGATATCTATCACTTCAGGACTAATTTCATATCTTGCAATTGCTTTTTAACAAGCTCAAACAAATTTAAGTGAAGAACATGAGCACAAAATTTTTCATCTCTCAAAATAATATAAGTGAAGCATGAGAGAATTGACAAACTACTCCAAAAAGATATAAGTGAAGATCAGATAAGTAGTTAAGTAAATAGGTAGCTATGTGAGGGCTCTCTCTTATATAAAAGTTTATACCTACGCATTTTATCAAAATAGCAAGCTAAACAAAATAAAATGGCATTCCAAGAATAGCGCAACTCATGTGAAGAAGCAAGAACTTAGGATCAACCGATACTAACCGGTAATTGTTGAAGAAGAAAGGTGGGATGACTACCGGGGCATCCCCAAGCATAGATGCTTGAGACTTCTTGGAATATTAAATTGGGATGCCTTTGGCATCCCCAAGTTTGTCTCCTTAATTCCTCTCATATCACAGTTTCCCTAAATCTCAAAAACTTCATCCACACAAAACTCAACAAGAACTCGTGAGATAAGTTAGTATAAATCAATGCAAAACCTTATCATTCTCTACTGTAAAAAATCACTAAAATTATTATTTAACATTTCCTACTAAATGCCTCCGCATATTTAATACTCCTATCCTCAAATAGAATCATTAAACAAGAAAACATATGCAAACAATGCAAGCATAACAACAATCTGCCAAAACAGTACATTCTGTAAAGAATGCAAGATTCATCATACTTGCCTAACTCCAAAAATTATGAAAAATTTACCACACTGTATAAAATTTACCAGATCTTATTATGCAAAACATTTCAACATTTTATCACATTCTTACTTTTCTCGGGAATTTTTGCAACAGCGATAAACTTTTTGTTTTGAAACAACAACATGTAGACTTGGAAAATAAGCATGGTAAAGGCTATCCTTGACATTTTTATTGAAAATAAAGATGAAAACGTTATTATAAATAACATCAAGCAAATCCTAACAAAATATAATGACGCTTCAAGCAAAATACATATCATGTGACGAATGAAAATATAGCTCCAAGTGAGGCTACCGATAATGTTGGAGACGAAAGGGGGGATGCCTTCCGGGGCATCCTCAAACTTAATTGCTTGGATCTTCCTTGAATATTACCTTGGGAGTGCCTTGGGAATCTCCAAGATTAGTGTCTTGTCACTCCTTATTCTCCTCATATCGATATCTCACCCAAAACTTGAAAACTTCAATCACACAAAACTTAACGGAACTTCGTGAGATATGTTAGTATGATAAAGAGCAAATCATTTCACTTTGGTACTGCCCAAGACAAGATGCATAATTGTTTCCACACAATGCCTACCGTATCAATCATTTCCACAATTTATATTGAGCAATATAAGCCATAGAAACTAGGAAACAAGCAAACTGTGCATTGAAAATAGAATCTGTCAAAAACAGAACAGTCTGAAGTAATCTATACTCCAACCATACTTCTGTAACTCCAAAAATTCTGAAAAATTAGGACAACATAGATAATTTGTATATCTATAACCTGAAAAAATTCAGATCAAAAATAGGTTCCAGTGAATTTTAGAAATTCCCGGACTGGGCGCAAAAGTTTCTGTTTTTGCAAAGAATCAAGTCAACTATCATCCACACTATCCCAAAGGCTTTACTTGGCACTTTATTGAAACAAAAGCAATAAAACATGATTACTACAGTAGCATAATCATGTGAACACACAAAAACAGTAGGTAAAAGTGTTGGGTTATCTCCCAACAAGTGCTTTTTTTTAATGCCTTTTTAGCTAGGCATGATGAGTTCAATGATGCTCACATAAAAGATAAGAATTGAAATATAACGAGAGCATAATGAATCACATGGCAAGAAAATTTAAGTCTAACCCACTTCCTATGAATAGGGATTTCATGAGCAAACAACTTATAGGAACAAGATTCAACTAGCATAGGAAAGTAAAACAAGTGCAACTTAAAAACTTTCAACATAAAGAGAGGAAACTCGATATTATTGAGATATGTAGAAGCATATGTTTCTCTCTCATAATAATTTTTAGTAGCATCATGAATGAATTCAACAATATAGCTATCATATAAAGCATTCTTTTCATGATACATAAGCATAGAATTTTTACTACTCTCCACATAAGCAAACTTATTCTCATGAATAGTTGTGGGAGAAAACTCAACAAAATTACTATCATGGGATTGAAAATTAAAATCATGATGACAAGTTTCATGGTTATCATTACTATTTTTAGCATACATGTCATCACCATAATCATCATAGATAGAAACTTTGTTGTCATAGTCAATTGAAACCTCTTCCAAAATAGTGGATTCATCACTAAATAAAGTCATGAACTCTCCAAATCCACTTTCATCAATACTGTGAAAAGATTCAACACCCTCAAAAATAGTGGGATCATTACCTAGAGTTGACAGTCTTCCAAACCCACATTCATCATTGTAATCATCATAAATAGGAGGCATTCTACCATTATAAAAAATTTGCACATCAAAACTTGGGGGAATAAAAATATCATCTTCATCAAACATAGCACCCCCAAGCTTATGACTTTGCATATCGTTAGCATCATGGATATTCAAAGAGTTCATATCAACTATATTGCAATCATGCTCATCATTCAAAGATTTTTTGTCAAACATTTTATATAATTCTTCTTCTATCTATTGAGCACAATTTTCCTTTCCATCATTCTCACCAAAGACATTATAAAGATGAATAATATGATGCAATCTCAATTCCATATTTTTTTTGTAGTTTTCTTTTTATAAACCAAACTAGTGATAAGACAAGAAACTAAAAGATTCAATTGCAAGATCTAAATATATACCTTCATGCACTCACCTCCTCGGCAACGGCGCCAGAAAAGAGCTTGATGTCTACTATGCAACTTTATTCTTGTAGACCCTTGTTGGGCCTCCAAGCGCAGAGTTGTGTAGGACAGTAGCAATTTTCCCTCAAGTGGATGACCTAAGGTTTATCAATCTATGGGAGGCATAGGATGAAGATGGTCTCTCTCAAACAAGCCTGCAACCAAATACAAGAAATCTCTTGTGTCCCCAACACACCCAATACAATGGAAAATTGTATAGGTGAACTAGTTCGGCGAAGGGATGGTGATAAAAGTGTAATATGGATGGTAGAAATATTTTTTATAATCTGAATAAATAAAAACAGCAAGGTAACAATTGATAAAACGGAGCACAAACGGTATTGCAATGCTTGAAAACAAGGCCTAGAATCCATTCTTTTGCTAGTGCAATCTCTCAACAATGCTAATATAATTGGATCATATAACCATCCCTCAACGTGCGATGAAGAATCACTCCAAAGTTCCTATCTATCGGAGAACATAAGAAGAAATTGTTTGTATCTATTCTTTCTGATCAATCTATCCAAGAGTTCGTACTAAAATAACAGAAAGTTATTCTTTCCAATCGATCTATCAAGAGTTTGTACTAAAATAACACTAATAAATTCTTTTCGATCGATCTATCAAGAGTTCGTATTAAAATAACACCAAAGCAAATTCAGATTCATAATACTCAATCCAACACAAATAACCTCAAAGAGTGCCCCAAGATTTCTACCGGGGAAACAAAAGATGAGAATGTGCATCAACCCCTATGCATAGATTACTCCAATGTCCCCTTGGGAATCTGCAAGTTGAATGCCGAAACATATCTCAAGTGAATCAATATAATACCCCATTGTCACCATGGGTATTCATATGCAAGACATATATCAAGTGCTCTCAAATCCATAAAAGTATGCAGTCCTATAAAACAAAATCTCAAAGGGAAAACTCAATTAATCACAAGATAGAGAGGGGAAAACACCATATGATCCAACTATATTAACAAAGCCCGTGGTACATCAAGATCGTGACATCTCAAGAACAAGAGAGAGAGAGAGAGAGAGAGAGAGAGAGAGAGAGAGATTAAACACATAGCTACTAGTACAAACCCTCAGCCCCGAGGGTGGACTACTCCTTCCTCATCATGGTGGCCGCCGGGATGATGAAGATGGCCACCGGTGATGATTTCCCCCTCTGGCAGGGTGCCAGAACGGGGTCTAGATTGGTTTTTCGTGGCTACAGAGGCTTGCGACAGTGAGACTTATGATCTAGGGTTAACCCTGATGGTTTCTCTATTTATAGTAATTTTTGGCGTTGGTTTCATGCTAAGATGGACCTTGAGGTGACCACAACCCACCAGGGCACGGACAATGGCCCAGGCGCGCCTCGATGTCTTGTGCTCTACTCCTTCACCGTCTGGTCCTTCCACGAAGCTTTTGGGGTCTCTTTGTTCCATAAAAACGTCAAAAAGTTTCAGCTACTTTGGAGAACTTTCATTTCTGCACAAAAAACAACACCATGGTAGTTCTGCTGAAAACAACGTCAGTCCGGGTTAGTTCCATGCAAATCATTCCAAAACCATATAAAATTGTTGTAAACATGGCATGAATACTTCATAAGTTATAGATACGTTGGAGATGTATCAATCCCTATGACTCTTTCATAAAGGTACATACTAAAAAGTAAAAGATAGGCCCTTCACAGAGGGAAGTAGAGGTTTTCATTCGCTTTTTGGTTGGATGCACAAAATCTTAATGCAAAGGAACGCCACTTTATATTGCCCCTTGTCATAAAGAACTTTATTATGCAGTCCGTCGCTTTTATTTCTTCCGTATCACAGGTTCGTATAAAGCTTATTTTCCTCACACTAATAGATCATACATATTTAAGGAGCAATTTTTATTGCTTGCACCGAAGACAACTTACTAGAAGGATCTTACTCAATCCATGGGTAGGTATAGTGGACTCTCATGGAAAAACTGGTTTAAGGGATGTTTGGATGCACAAGTAGTATCTCTACTTGGTGCAGAAGTTTTGGCTAGTATCAGGTGGAAGCAAGCATCACATGTTAGAGGATCCATGAAAATTATTCGGATATAAGAAAACATAACCCATTATGTTGTCTTTCTTGTCCAACATCAACATTTTAGCATGTAATATTTTAATGAGTGCTCACAATCATAAAATATGTCCAAGATAATAATATTATATATGAACCTCTATTTATTTATTACTTCCTTTTAATTGCAACAATGACCAACATTATGTTTGTCCACTCACAACAATCTTTATTCGTCATACTTCTTACATGCGAAGTCATCACTCCCCATAAGATCATTATATAATCTTTTTATTCCCCCCTTTTTTCCTTTTTCTTTTTCTCAATCCCTCAACTCAAAACTAATCTTTATTATGTAACTCTCGGACTCGATTACATAGATAGATCACAAGCAAAACTCAAAGCTAGATCATACTAAAAGTTTCTTCTACTAAACCGAGATATAACCAAAAGGATTGAACTAAGAAAAATGATAAAGGTAAAGATGTGATGGTGATACGATACCGGGGCACCTCCCGCAAGCATCGCGGATGCCAAGGGGAGTGCCCATACCCATGTTTTCAGATCTCTTTCTTCGGAGGTGATGATGTGATATTCTTGGCGATAATGCCCCTTAGAATGTGATTCTCCTACTCAAGCTTATTATTTTGCTGCTTAAGATCCATTATTTCCTTGCAGATTTTTCCTGTGATGCCAGAGCTCAGATAACCCATGGATGGTTCCTGGCTGCGGGGGAAAAAGCAACACTCTTTTTCATGTTATCATAAGAGAAAAATCTAGCATTGGGAGGTATGACCGAATTTGGTATTGTCGAGCTCTGGAGTTCCTCCAGTAAGGCTTCGGGTTGAAGGCGAGAAGTAACTTCTTGATTATCCTCCATAGCATCTACTCTTATCATGTTAGCCTCCATCACTTCCTCCGTTGACCGCCCAAAGTGGTCAGCTTCGCTGTATGCTCTTGGGTTAGGCATCGGGTGAGAGACATGACTCTCCCCAACTGACTCTTGCAAAGACATCTTGCCCCAAATCTGCTGCAGAAATAGCTAAACACAAGAACAAAAGGTTCCCCCGTGATACGGTGGTCAAAACCTTTGAGACATTATATAATGAATTTTTACCGACCAAAAGAAGTGTAATACAAGAAAACGGAGTCCGGAGGCCACGCAAGGTAGCCACAAGCCAGGGAGGCACCCCCAGGGGGGTAGTGGGCACCCCCAAGGCTTGTCACTTCCTCGTGCACTTTTCAGACTACTTTTTATTTTCCTAATTTTTTAAATATTCCAAACCGGAGTAAAATTGCCATTAGAAAAGTTTTGGAGTCAGTTTACTTACTGTACCACATACCTATTCCTTTTCGGGGTCTAAGACATTATGGAAAGTATCCCTTATGTACTCCACCAGTGTTATGGTATTAATAATATTGGTTTCAACATATATGGGAGTACCTGAAATATAATGTTTGATTCTTTGCCTGTTTACCACCTTCGGGTTGGTGCCTTCAGTGTTGTTGATTTTACGGCACCGGAGTGGTAAACCTCCTCGATAATATAAGGACCTTCCCATTTAGAGAGAAGCTTTCCTGCAAAAAAAACTTGAACGAGAGTTGTATAGCAAGACAAGGTCACCTATATTGAATTCACACTTTTTATCCTTTTGTCATGCCATCTTTTAACTTTTTCTTTAAACAACTTAGCATTCTCATAGGCTTGGGTTCTCCATTCATCAAGTGAGCTTATGTCAAATAACCTCTTTTCACCAGCAAGTTTGAAATCATAGTTGAGCTCTTTAATTGCCCAATAAGCTTTATGTTCTAGTTCAAGAAGGAAGTGACATGCTTTTCCATAAACCATTTTATACGGAGACATGCCCATAGGATTTTTATAAGAAGTTCTATAAGCCCATAGTGCATCATCAAGTTTCTTAGACCAAATTTTCCTAGATCTATTAACAGTCTTTTGCAAGATTAACTTTATTTCTCGATTGCTCAATTCTACTTGAGTACTAGGCTGAGGATGATAAAGAGATGCAATTCTATGGTTAACATCACACTTAGCAAGCAATTTATGGAGAGCACCATGAATAAAGTGTGAACCACCATCAGTCATTAAATATCTAGGGACTCCAAACCTCGGGAAAATAACTTCTTTAAGCATTTTAATAGAGGTGTTATGATCAACACTACTAGTTGGAATAGCTTATATACCCACTTAGTAACATAATCAATAGCAACCAAAATATGAGTATACCTATTAGAGGAGGGAAAGGGTCCCATATAATCAAATCTTGAAACATTAAATGGTTCAATAACAAGTGAATAATTCGTAGGCATGTTCCGACGTCTACTAATATTACCAATTCTTTGGCATTCATCACAAGACAAGACATACTTACGAGCATCTTTGAAGAGAGTAGGCCAATAAAAACCAGATTGTAGTACCTTGTGTGCAGTTCTATCTCCAGGATGGTGTCCTCCATAAGCTTTGGAGTGACACTTGCATAGGATTTGTTCCTGTTCATGCTCAGGTACACAACGTCTAATAACACTGACTACTCCTACTTTGTAAAGGTGTGGGTTGAGGGAGTCCTGGACTAAGGGTTCCTCGGGCGTCTCGTATATTCTCTATGGGCTGGCCTAATGGGTTGTCAAGATGTAGGAAGAAGGCCACCTCCCGTGTCCAATTAGGACTCCTGTATGTGTGAACAACAAGATTAAGTGTCCGGATATGTTGTTTCCTTTCTCTGTAAACTGACTTCGTACAACCCTAGGCCCCTCCGCTATCTATATAAACCGGAGGGCTTAGACCGGAGACAGGATCATAACATTCATAGGCTAGACAATCTAGGGTTTAGCCATTACGATCTCGAGGTAGATCAACTCTTGTAATCAACCCCTATAGTCATAGAATACAATCAAGCATGATGTAGGGTTTTACCTCCTTTAAGAGGGCCCGAACCTAGGTAAACATTGTGTCCCTTTGTCCACTCTTACCATTGATCCTCAGACATACAACTTGGCCCCCCCTACTCGAGATCTGCCGGTTTTGACACCGACATTGGTGTTTTCATTGAGAGCTCCGTTGTATTGTCAATGGAAGGATTGATGGCGTGCCTCTCCATCAGCAATGGACCGTGTCCAAGGAGACTTTTCTCCCCAGACAGGTCTTTGTGTTCGGCGGCTTCGTGTTGCGTGCCGACTCTATGGATGTCGGTGTCAAAACCGGCAGAACTCCGGCAGGGGGTCCCAAACTGTGCGTCTAAGGATCGAAGGCAACAGGAGGCAGGGGACACCATGTTTACCCAGGTTTGGGCCCTCTTAATGGAGGTAATACTCTACTTCCTGCTTGATTGACTTTGATGAGTATAGGGGTTACAAGAGTTGATCTACCTCGAGATCGTAATGGCTAAACCCTAAATGTCTAGCCTGTATGATTGTGATTGTCTCAACGGACTATGCCCTCCGGTTTATATAGGAACCGGAGGGGACTAGGGTTGTACAAAGTCGGTTTACAAAGGAAGGAAACTATACATCCGGACGCCAAGCTTACCATCCACGCAAAGGAGACTCCCATCTGGACATGGGAGAAGGCATTCTATCTCGTATCTTAACGGCCCATCAGTCCAGCCCATGTCACATAGGCCGGCTCCTCGAGGACCCCATAGTCCAGGACTCCCTCAGTAGCCCCTGAACCAAGCTTGAATAACGATGTATCCAACACGCAGATTGTCATCGGCATTGCAAGGCGGGTTCCTTCTCCAAATACTCCAAAGCAGTCCTCCGCACATAATAGCTGTATCTGGCTCTGTTTAATAATTACAACCTTAAGTTGTAAGGGCATAAATACTCAAAACAAAGTAAGTCACGTCCATAGGCGATTTTTTCGGTGAGGTGTTATGTCCTGGCCTTGTTAGTATTCTGAACCGTTTTACAGTCTCCGCTTCATGTTTCGAGGCACAGTCATAAGCACGTCTTGTCAAAGCAGGGATCATGTCCCCTTATCACGAGATTCTCATCAATAGGGGTTTGGGTAATCCAACCGTGCCGTTCACACGTCCCCTTAGGAATAGGCAAGATTTAAGTCTTATGAGGGGACGCTTGATATCCACTGCCTTTATAAGAAGATAAGGATTCGTCTTTTTACCCCACGCCTTCTTCCTCCTCAACCCATCTGCCATTCGAGCTCCAGCGCCCAAGTTCCAATTTTTTCCATCACCACCAAACACCCTAGCCATGTCTGGGTCTGGAGCACAGGGCAAGTGGATGGCTTCCTGTGTTCCAAAGGAGAACATCAAGGAGCTCTGGGAAGCTGGGTACTTGGTCGCGGACATAGTCCACCGGCTCCCTGCCAAAAAGCAGATCATTCCCACCCCGAAGCCTAATGAGAGGGTAGTGTTTATCCCCCATTTCCTTAGCGGACTAGGATTTCCCCTTCATCCATTTGTCCACGGTCTCATGTTTTACTATGGGTTAGATTTTCATGATCTAGCCCCAAATCCCTTCCTCAATATTTCGGCGTTTATCATCATGTGCGAGGCGTTCCTCCGCATCCCCCCACACTTCGGCCTGTGGCTCAAGGTCTTCAATGTGAAGCCGAAGGTGGTCGATGGTCAACACGCAGAGTGCGGTGGCGCCATGGTGAGCAAGCTTCCCAACGTCACTTGTCCCAAGGGGACCTTCATGGAGACCGTCAAAGGGTGGAAGCAAAGGTGGTTCTATGTCACGGAACCCCGTGACGCCACATGAGCCGTCTCTCCCAAGTTCAAGTTCAGGCCCCTAATGCGGCTTACATCCTGGCTCAATAAGGGCCTAGATTGGGAGCCGTCCGACAAGGTGATGACGCTACATAGTCGTGTCAAGGGTATGATAAACAAGAACACCAGTCTTGCCATTATGATCCAGGTGATGCTTTTTTGTCGGATTCTCCCTTGCCAACGCCGGACTCTATATATGTGGGAGTTCGACCCGGCCAGTCCTCGGACCCTATAGCGGTTCTTCGGCACAACACACGAAGACATGGAAGCTACTTTTCAAGGCTCAGAAGTCGTGGCCGGAGACGACCGAAGACCTTGGCCTCGACTGCACTCATCCGGCCACTCCCGTAAGTTTTCTAATGACCTTAATTTGTAAATCCAAGGAATATGCTGACCTTTCCATCCTCCCCATAGGGCTGGACAAATAAGGCAGAGCGGATCCAATGTCCTGCTCCGCTTCCCGAAGACTCAACCACTCCTCTATTGATGAGCATGCTGGTGCCGGCGCCGTATCAGGCGCCAGAAAAGAAGGCTAAGAAGAAGAGCAAGGAGACCAGAGGTGGCCTCTACAGTAAGGGCGCATTGGACTTTTTGTCCAAAGACATCGAGACTCTCTCCTTTTATGACGAAGATGTAGAGGAGGAAGAGGACAACTCTCCCCTTAAGGGGGAAAGAAGAAATGGGCGGCTTCCGTGGATCTAGAGGCGGAGGTGTCCAAGAAGGGGAAACTCTTCCTTTCGGATGATTCTGAAACGGATGCCGATGCCATCCCCGAGTGGCACCCCAGGCCGAAGCCCCTGGCTGGATCGTAAGTATCCAAAGACACCATTCATATATCTAGTTTCATGCGTTGTGGTTCTAACATACTGAAATGTGTGTTGTGGCCCGACTCGCGATCTCCCCCGACGATCATTGTCATCTGGGAACTCGCTAGGGCCGAATGCGATGGAGAGCGAGTCACCTCCGCAGGTCTTTCCACCCACCACTACGGACAACACCGAAGTTTTCTCTCGAAGAACCTCTCCAGGTTACGGGAGGTGCGGGAGGCCGTGAAGGTGGTGACGGAGGGTAATACCTCTGTTGCCGAAAAGAGGGGGAAATCGACCCCCATTGAGACCGGCGACGGGGGCCATGCTCAATTAGGCCCCCAACCGAATATTATTCTTTAGATCCATACGGCTCCGGAATAGGGCGAGCAGCCTCCTTCGAGAGAAGGGGGCACGCCATCTCCACCAGTGTCCTCTATCAATCCGGAGGCGCCGGACACTCTGGTGGAAGCGCTTCAAAGTGCTTCCATTGTGGAGGAACACCGTACCCTTATGGGTACGGTGGTTGAAAAGGTTCGGTCCGCTAAAAATGGATTGAATGAAGCCTATACCAGCCTTTTAACAGGATTTGAGGTATGTGACATAATATATTTTTGGCTGTTTGCAAAAGGAATGCCTGTGTATAGATAGTAGCCCCTGAGACTCTGTTCGGCGTTCGTGAAGAAAGGCCAAACAGAGGATTGAATAATGCTTCGTAGGAGCTAACATATATGTCTCTTTTGATGAATAGGCTTCGATGCTAGCGGCAACCTCGCATGCCACCGAAGTGTCCGAACTAAAGCGGAAGTCGGAGGAAAAGCAAGGTATGCGATACCTAAGCATATCTGAAATGATATGAGTTCCAATTTGTTATCTAAATGAGCTTTATGATTATGCTCATAGTTGACGCATCTCAGGTCGAGCCCTTCAAGAGCGCGCTGGCCGAGGCCAAGAAGGAGGCGGACGAGGTGCGAGCCGCCCGCCGAAAACATGAAGTGAGGTTGGATGAAATCCAACAAGAGCTCAAGGATGCTTTAAGAAAATGTGAGTCCTTGGAGCGCAAGGTGTCGGATCAAGACTCCGAACTTGCTACGGCGCTCCAAAGTGCAAAGAAGGCCCGGGTTGAAGCCCAAGGCGACTGTCGGGAGATCCAAGAGGCCAAGCAGATTGCGGCGGGTAAGGCCTTTAATATGCAGAGTAATTTGTAAGGAGAAAGTACACCTTACTGACGCGCATTTGGAGTTCTCCAGGAGCGTTTATCGTATCTACCCCAGAGTATTGCTGATGCTGTGGATTTCTTCCGAGCCGAAGAGGGGAGCTCAATAGAGAAGTTGTTCTGGTCGCAGTACCTTGCGCCAGAGTATCCTGTGCCCCTCAGTGATCAGCTGAAATAGCTGACCAAGCTGCATAGGGTGGCCTAACTGGCCATGAAGGATGTTATAGTCCGTCTTTGGCCAGCTGAACCCATACCCAATAGCTACTTTGGGCTTGTGAAGCGGCTAGTCGATGCCTGCCCACGGCTTGACGCTATAAAGCGTCAGTCTGTATCGAAGGTGCCCGGATGGCCTTCGCTCGTGTCAAGGTGCAGTGGGCGAAGATGAATGCCATCAACCTTGCAACTGAGGGACCGCCCGCAGGCAAGGAGCACCACACGCCGGAGTGGTATTTTGATGATGTCATTGAAGGATCCCGCATTGTAGAGGGCCAGTGTTCGAAGGACATCATTTTTGAATGAATGTATCTGTGCTGCCCAAACTTTGTATTTATGAAAACAAGTCATTTGTATAGTATTTTTCTTGTTTCATCTGAAATTATTTTCCCTCCATTGCGGTCGTTTATTGAATCTGAGAGTTGGCCAGTCGTCGGCTTCAGCCCCTCACATAGATAGTGCGAGGGTGTGTGGAACAGCACAAAAACACACTTAACCCAACGACCTGGTCCTTGAAGGAGGTGTTTGTGTGGTGAACCAGGCAATCAGACTATGCGGCTTTATTACTCTCACTTAGCCATAGGAGTTTTACAATAAGATTGTAGGCGCAGCCCCTGGTATTGCTCGATGGTCCGAACATGGATGCTGTAGACACCCGTCCCGGTGAAGACAGGTCCGTCGCATAACGCGGAAAAAATTGCAAGAGATTTTTAATTAGTCGCAGAATAGCTGACCAAGTCTCGCCGCATCATGACAGTCAGTTTTCGGCTTTCTCTACTGAGGTGTTTATCCGGATGAGCCAGAAACACAATCGCAGTAGTTCTCCCATTACTACCTTAGCCGAACAAGTGGAACATAAGGTAGTAACCACAGGAGCCGGGCAACCCAAGTATTGACCAAAGACATGATTCGGAACCGATGCATATAATGCTATATTCGGGACACCGAATTGTACTATAAGAAGTGTTCGGATTTATTGTATTTTGAAGAAGTGTATGCAGCTGAATGGAGCCCCTGGCGATTTAAGTCGTGCTGAGGTGTACATGACAATCGAACTAAAGAAAAAGAGGGAATACAGATTAAGAAATAAGCCAGTACCAAATAGGTTGGGTGAAAAACTGTTTCCATTATATTCTGATTGATACATCAAAATGTATTTGTACAGATAATGCTATAAGCATCGAGGCTATTTTACATGCCGAGCACAAGGGAAAGTTGTGTACAAGTAATAAAAAGGGGAAGAGGTGATTGATACGTCTCCAACGTATCTATAATTTTTGATTGTTCCATGCTATTATATTACCTTTTTCGGATGTTTATGGGCTTTACTTTACACTTTTATATCATTTTTGGGACTAACCTACTAACCGGAGGCCCAACTCGAATTGCTGTTTTTTGCCTATTTCAGTGTTTCAAAGAAAAGGAATATCAAATGGAGTCCAAACGGGATGAAACCTTCGGGAGCGATCCTTTTGGAACAAATGCAAACCAGGAGACTTGGAGTGGATGTCTAGCAACGAGCGAGGCGGACACGAGGGTGCCCGACGCACCCTGTAAGGGTGGGCGCGCTCCCCACCCTCGTGGTCCCCTCAAGCGTCCACCGACCTACTTCTTCCTCCTATATATATCTATGTACCACGAAACCATCCAAGAGCACACGAAAACCTAATTCCACCGCCACAACCTTCTGTATCCGCGAGATCCCATCTTGGAGCCTTCGTCGGCGCTCCACCGGAGGGGGAATTGACCATGGAGGGCCTCTACATCATCTCCAAGGCCTCTCCGATGAGTTGTGAGTAGTTTACCACAGACCTTCGGGTCCATAGTTATTAGCTAGATGGCTTCTTCTCTCTCTTTGATTCTCAATACAAAGTTCTCCTTCCTCTTCTTGGAGATCTATTCGATGTAACTCTTTTTGCGGTGTGTTTGTTGAGACCCGATGAATTGTGGGTTTATGATCAAGTTTATCTATGAGAAATATTTGAATCTCCTCTGAATTCTTTTATGTATGATTGGTTATCTTTGCAAGTCTATTCAAATTATCAGTTTGGTTTGGCCTACTAGATTGATCTTTCTTGCAATAGGAAGTGCTTAGATTTGGGCTCAATCTTGCGGTGTCCTTTTCCGGTGACAGCAGGGGCAGCAAGGCACGTATTGTATTGTTGCCATCGAGGATAAAAAGATGGGGTTTATATCATATTGCATGAGTTTATCCCTCTACATCATGTCATCTTGCTAAATGCGTTACACTGTTCATATGAACTTAATACTCTAGATGCAGGCATGAGTCGGTCGATGTGTGGAGTAATAGTAGTAGATGCAGAATCGTTTCGATCTACTTGTTGTAGACGTGATGCCTATATACATGATCATGCCTACAAATTCTCATAACTATGCACTTTTCTATCAATTGCTCGACAGTAATTTGTTCACCCACCGTAATAATTATGCTATCTTGAGAGAAGCCATTAGTGAAACCTATGGCCCCCGGGTCTATCTTTTATCATATAAGTTTTCCATCTACTTTTATTTGCATCTTTTATTTTCCAATCTATATCATAAAAATACCAAAAATATTTATCTTATCATATTATCTCTATCAGATCTCACTTTTGCAAGTTACCGTGAAGGGATTGACAACCCCTTTATCGCGTTGGTTGTGAGGTTCTTGTTTGTTTGTGTAGGTGCGTGGGACTTTTGAGGAGCCTCCTACTGGATTGATACCTTGGTTCTCAAAACTGAGGGAAATACTTACGCTACTTTGCTGCATCACCCTTTCCTCTTCAAGGGAAAAACCAACGCATGCTCAAGAGGTAGCAGTGATCTTTTAAGATCCTTTAGATACTCCACCATACATCTGCACTGCTTTTCACCTTGGTGTGTGATCCTTTGAGAGGATCACTGAGCAGGTTTTCATAAGGGGCCGGGAAAGGGGCCCTTCGCACCATACAAAGGTGGTGTGGGTTGTGGGGAACCTGAAAAAACAAAGATAAGAAAAAGGTAGATATGATGGTCCAGGTACGGTCAAGCCATATTGCGGATTTTATCCTTGATATGCTTCCATCGTCGCCCATGGTACCTTTAGTGCGTAGTTATGTGCATGCGGTACATATGCTGCAGCTACGTTGGGTCTAAGACAGAGGCCGAATTGCTAATCAAGTTCCTGACAAGCTGGACTGTCATTCTGCAAGGTAGTCCGGACTCGTTTGACAAGGTCCGGGGGCTTGACTGTCAATGTGGAGTTTGGCTTGATAAGGCTGACCTGTAATTCCGTTGCGAGGGCCGCGGTGTGTTCCTTAGTACGGAGGGAGCGATCCATGTTTCCATGAACTGTTATAACACCGAGTGGTCCTAGCATCTTGAGTTTTAGATAGGCATAGTGCGGGACCGCATTGAAGCAGGCAAACACAGTTTATCCGAGCAGTGCGTGATAGCCACTGCGGAAAGGGACGATGTCGAAGATCAAGTCTTCGCTTCGGAGGTTGTCCGGCGAACCGAAGACAACCTCCAATGTGATTGAGCCCGTGTAGCGGGCCTCTACACCAGGTATTACTCCTTTGAAGGTAGTTTTGGCGGGCTTAATTCTTGACGAGTCAATACCCATTTTGCAGACTGTGTCCTGATAGAGCTGGTTAAGACTGTTGCCGCCATCCATGAGGACTCTCATGAGGTGGAATCCGTCGATAATTGGGTCGAGGACCAACGCGGCTGAGCCTCCATGACGGATACTGGTCGGATGGTCTCTGCGATGAAAAGTGGTCGGGCATGCTGACCATGGGTTGAATTTTGGGGCGACTGGATCTACTGCACAGACGTCCCTTAACGCGCGCTTGCGCTCCCTCTTGGGGATGTGTATATCATGTTCATCGTTTTGACCTCAGGGGCAAATTTCTTCTACCCCCCTGTGCTTGGTGGGCGAGGCTCCTCGTCGTCATCCTCTCTAGGCGACCCTTTCCCCGTGTGCTTGGTGTTTAACTTACCGGCCTGTTTAAAGACCCATCAACTTCTGTTGGTATGGTTAGCAGGCTTGTCCGGGGTGCTGTGAATCTGGCAAGGTCGATCGAGTATTCGGTCCAGGCTAGATGAACCGTCTTTGTTTCTTTTGAATGGCTTCTTCCATTGACCGGGTTTGAAGCCATTGAATCCGGCATTGACCGCCGTGTCTTCGGCATTGTCAGTGTTGCTCTGATGCTTCTTTTTTTGCGTCGGGGCCTGCCATTGCTGTTTCTGGCTTCAGAGGTGCCAGGGTCGCTGGTACTGTTGCTGCTACGGGCTAGCCAACTATCTTCGCCTGCGCAAAAGCGGGTCATGAGTGATGTGAGGGCGGCCATGGACTTCGCCTTTTCTTGGTCGAGGTGTCGGGCGAGCCATTTTCACGAATGCTATGTTTAAAAGCTGCTAGAGCCTCAGCGTCCGGACAATCAACAATTTGGTTCTTTTTAATTAGGAACCAGGTCCAGAATTTTTTGGCCGACTCTCCAGGTTGCTGGACTTTGTGGCTGAGGTCATCGGCGCCCGGAGGCCTGATAAGTGCCTTGGAAGTTGTCTCTAAAGGCATCCTCCAGGTCTTCCCAGTTTCCAATAGAGTTTTCTGGGAGGCTGTTTAACTAGTGCCGAGCTGGTCCCTTAAGTTTTTGGGGAGGTATTTGATGGAATGTAAATCGTCACCGCGAGCCATGTGAATGTGGAGTAGAAAGTCTTCAATCCATACTGTGGGATCTATTGTGCCATTGTATGATTCAATGTTCACGGGTTTAGTGAAGTATAGGGGGTGTGCGGCGCCTCTATATAGGGCAACGTCACGACGCAGTTCAGATGGAGTCCGTATGCGGTTTTCGGCCTGGGTGAAGGTGTGCTTGTCGCGCCAGGCCTGATGGCCGTCTTCTCGCGCTGGGGCATGCCCCCTTGATCCATAGATTGATCTGGTCTGACCGGCTCTATTATCCAGGTCCTGTCATAGGTCATAAGTGTATCATGCAGCCGCTGTCTCTCTGCCTTTATGGCAGGGTGGTGCAGGCTGGTGTTCGGCTTAGGTTACCGCTCTGTCCCGGCCACATGGTGGTCGGTCAGGTCCGTTGGCAGTGTTATGCATTGGCGGTATAGGCTTTGGGGCCTCATTGTCGAATTGGGGTAGCAGCTTGCACTTCGGGTAACTCTTGGTTGGGCGTTCGAGGCTGTATTCCTCGGCTGCCAGGACATTAGTCCATCTGTCATTGAGCAGATCCTGATCAGCTTGAAGTTGTTGCCGCTTCTTTTTCAGGCTTCTTGCCATGGCTATTAGACGGCGCTTAAAGCGCTCTTATTCGAGGGGTTCCTCTAGTACGATGAAGTCTTCGTCACCGAGGCTCTCATCCTCTTCGGAGATAGGTAGGTAGTTACTATCCTCTGAGCCCTCGTTCCCGATGGGATTGTTGGGGTTAACTTGCCCATCCTCCCAATCATCCTATTCGGATGTTGGCTCGATAGGGGCTTCTTGGTCTTCGGCGTTATCCGGAGTGTTATTGTCTCCGGTGCCTGTATTGCTAACTTTTTCGCGACGCGATTTCGAGCGGTGCCGCTGACGTCGATGCTTTGGTGGTGCCACGGGAGGCTTGTCCTCGACTGGATCCTTCCCACCATCGTCATCGTCCTCTTTGGGTGTGTCCACCATGTACACGTCATATGTGGAAGTGGCCGTCCAGCGTCCCGTAAATTGCGGGTTTTGGCTTTGCTCTTCTCTGGTATCGTCGTCTATACTATCGATGTCTTCGGAAGCGTAGTCGAGCATGTCGGTCAAGTCTTCAACAGTGTCTATGAAGTGGGTGGTGGGTGGGACATAAAGTTCTCCACTCTAATCCCCTAGTATGGGCTGGGCGTAGTTCGGCGGTGATTCTTCTGTAATTGCGAGAAGTCGCATTAAGTCCAGGGTTTCGTTTAAAAGCGAGATTTGGACGGGGAAGCGAGGGTCCATGGAGCAGGGCGGGATAGAAGTTCCCTGGCCAAGCTTATATGATGCGGATCTCGAGAGTTTAGAGTTTGTGTCCGAAGGCTTGTCTGGCTCCATGAGGATAGAGGGAGCCTGGCGTGACTCCAAGCCTGTCGGTGATGCGATCCCCTCCGGTTCTCCGGTGTCAGGCTCTATAGCCGCAAAGAGTCCGACGGGTTTTAAACTCCCATCTTTGGACCAGGTGGTGCACTCCGCATCTAAGGCCAGAGCGGTGATTGGGCTCGCGAACCCTTGGAAGATCAAGTCTCCTCGAATGTCAGCGACATAGTTCAGATTTCCAAATTAGGTCTGATGACCAGGGGCGTAGCTGTCGATCTGCTCGAGATGGCCAATCGAGTTGGTGCGCAGTGCGAAGCCGCCAAATACAAAAATTTGGTCGGGGAGAAAAGTCTCCCTCAGGGCGGTATTGTTGTAGATAATCGATGGAGCCATCGAGCCCTCTAGTGACGGCACAGTGGAACTCTCAATGAAAGCACCAATGTCGGTGTCAAAACCGACATATCTCGGGTAGGGGGTCCCAAACTGTGCGTCTAAGCATCAAAGGTAACATGAGGCAGGGGACACGATGTTTACCCAGGTTCAGGACCTCCTAATGGAGGTAATACCCTACTTCCTGCTTGATTGACTTTGATGAGTATAGGGGTTACAAGAGTTGATCTACCTCGAGATCGTAATGGCTAAACCCTAGATGCCTAGCATGTATGATTGTGATTGTCTCTATGGACTACGCCCTCCGGTTTATATAGGCACCGGAGGGGACTAGGGTTGTACAAAGTCGGTTTACAGAGGAAGGAAACTATATGGGACACGGGAGAAGGCCTTCTATCTCGTATCTTCATGGCCCATCAGTCAGGCCCATGTCACATAGGCTGGCTCCCTAAGGACGCCACAGTCCAGGACTCCCTCAATCGGCCGCCTCAAGCAGGTCGGCAGCTACACCCCTGGTCACCAAATCAGGTTTGGGAACTTGAATTACGTCGCCGATATCCGAGGGGATCAAATCTTCGAGGGAGTCGCGGCCCCAACTGCTGCTCCCCATCCTCATAAAGAGGGCCCTTTGGATCCGCTATAAGATCCTGTCCAGGGGCCAATTCTCACGCCTGCCTCGGCCTTAGATCTGGGGTAGATCACGTTTTCCAGCGATGGGCGGATCGACCCCACCAGACTCTCTCCTACCATGGAACTCTCAGCCGGAGACCCAGATGCGATCGTGCCGGTGGTAATCCCAGAATTAGATGGGACTCTCCCAGTCATCGGAGAGCCGGACTCGCCTCTTGAGGATAACTCTAAATCGCTAAGGTCTTCACCCTACGGACTCAATCAAGTGTCCAGCTCCGCAGATCTGCAGACCCCCATCTAGCTCTCACTTTTAGATGAAGCACTGGGCTTAATGCAATCTCTCGCCATTACAGAAGGTTCGCCTCCGAACTACACCCAGCACAGGCTGGGGGCTGATGTCAATGAATTTTACACCCCACCCACCACCCACTAAGTAGCCACTGTCGAGGATTTAACTGACATGCTAGACTACGCTTCCGAAGACATCGATGACATGGACGATGATGTCGACGCCAAGCAAAGCCAAAACCCGCCTACTATAGGGCGTTGAACGACCACTTCTACCTACGATGTATACATGGTGGACACTCCAGAGGAAAAGGATGACAATAGCATTCAAGATCCAGGCAAGGACAAGCCCGTTGACGAACCACCAAAGCGCCGGCGTTAGCGGCACCGCTCACGATCACGTCGGGTAAAGGATAGCACTACCGGCACTGGAGATAATGAAACCCGGGACAACACCGAAGACCACCCCGTCGAGCCCACGTCCGAACAAGATGAGACGGGGGAGGGTTAGTACAGCACCCAGCTTGCTGATCACAAGGACTCGAAGGACAACAATTACTTACCTGTCTCCAAAGAGGATGTGATCCTTGGGGACGAAGATTTCATTGTCCCAGAGGACCCCCTCGAACAAGAATGCTTCAAGCGACAACTCATCACTGCTACGCGGAGCCTGAAAAATAAACAACAACAGCTTCAGGCTAGACAGGACACGCTCAATGATAGATGGACTAAGGTCCTAGCTACCAAAGAGTATGGCCTTGAGCGACCAGTAAAGAGTTACGCTAAGCGCAGGCTGCTGCCGCAATTCGATAATGAAGCCCTCGAGCCAATTCCATCAAAGTACAACTATGCTGATCAGCCAGATCGACCACCACATGGACGGGACAAAACGACCTATCAGGCTGAACACCAGCCCGCACCACCTCGCCGTAGAGGCAAGGAGACAGCGGCGCCGGACTACACTTATGACCTACGTCAGGACCTGGCCAATATAGCCGGTCAGACCGGATCGATCTATGGATCCAAAGGATGTGCTCCGGCACAAGATGACAGCCACCAAACCTTGCGCGATCAACATCATCAAGCTTGAGGCCAGCATCGATCACGGATGTCATCTGAACTGCTCCGCGATGTAGCCAGGTATAGAGGTGCCGCACACCGTATGTACTTTACTGACGAAGTAATGCAACACCAATTTCTGGAAGTGTTTAAACCCGTAAACATCGAACAATGCGATGGAACAACAGACCCTGCCGTCTGGATTGAGGATTTTCTTCTCCACATTCACATGGCTTGTGGAGATGACCTCCATGCCATCAAATACCTCCCCTTGAAGTTGAAGAGACCAGCACGGCACTGGCTGAATAGCCTCCAAGAAAGCTCCATATGGAGTTGGGAAGATTTAGAAGACGCTTTCCTGGACAACTTTCAGGGCACCTATGTTCGGCCTCCGGATGCTGATGACCTAAGTCACATAATCCAACAACCCGAAGAGTCAGCTCGGAAACTTTGGAATCGGTTCCTCATTAAAAAGAACCAAATCATGGACTGTCTGGGCGGTGAAGCCTTATCGGGCTTTAAGCACAGTGTCTGTGACGAATGGCTTGCCCAACACCTTGGGCAGGAAATGCCAAAAACCTTGGCAGTCCTGACAACACTCATGACCCGCTTCTGCATAGTCGAAGATAGCTGGCTAGCTTGTAGAAGCAACAGTTCCAGGAATCCCGACATCTCTGAGGCCAGGGACGGCAATGGCAGGCCACGCAACAACAAAAACAAACATCGAAATAATAATGACGACACCAAAGACATGACAGTCAATGCCGAATTCAGTGGTTCTAAATATGGTTAGTGGAAGAAACCTTTCAAAGGCAAAAGGGATTGTCCATCTAACTTGGAAAAAATCCTCGAGAGGCCCTGTCAGATTCATGGTACCCCTGATAAGCCTGCTAACCAAACCAATAAAAATTGCTGCGTTTTTAAACAGGCTGGTAAGTTAAATACCGATCACAAGGGGAAGGGACCTCCAAGCGAGGATGACGGCGAGCCCCGTTAGCCGAAAACCGAGGGTCAGAAGCAGTTTCCCCCTAAAGTATAAAATAGTGAACATGATCTATGTCACTCACATACCCAAAAGGGAGCACAAGCGCGTAGTAAGAGACGTCTACGCTGTAGAGCCTGTCGCCGCAAAGCTCAGTCCATGGCCAGCATGTCCGATCACTTTTGATCGCAGGGATCACCCAACCAGTATCCGTCACAGGGGTTCGGCTGCCCTGGTACTCGATCCTATCATCAACGGATATCATCTCACTAAGTTCCTTATGGACGGCAGCAATAGTCTTAACTTGATCTATCAAGATACTGTCCGCAAAATGGGCATCGTCAAGAATCAAGCCAAGCAACACTACCTTTAAAGGAGTGATACCCAACGTGGAGGCCCGTTGTACGGGCTCATTAACACTGGAAGTGGTATTCGGCTCTCCGGACAACTTCTGCAGTGAAGAACTGATCTTCGATATTGTCCCGTTCTGTAGTGGCTACCACGCACTGCTTGGACGAACCGCTTTCGCCCGTTTCAATGCGGTCCTGAACTATGCTTATTTGAAGATCAAATGCCCGAACCACAGAGAGTTATCACAATCAATGGAAATATGGAGCGCTCCCTTCAAACTGAAGAGCACACTATGGCCCTAGAAGCCGAGGCATACAGCGGACTCATCAAGCCAAACAATTCATCGGCCATCAAGACCAATGTATTGTCAAAAAGGTCCGTTCCGCACCTCATGCAGATAGCTCGGTGGACCCGGGCCTCAAATAGCAATTCTGCCTCTGTCGACTACCCTATAAGGCCGCAATACATGTACCGCATGTACATCACTATGCACTCAAAATACCTTGGGCAACGCCGGAGGCACACCTCGTGGCAGGTCCACAATACGGCTTGACCCTATTCGGATCTCACATACCCCTTCCTTGTTTTTTCCTTTCACTGTAGGTTCTTTCGAAAACCTAAAGAATGTATTGTTGCATGAGGGCTCCCCTTTCGGCCTCTCTTCCTCTTCTTTACAAGACAACCATCTTACATCTCCTCTCAAAGGACTCACTACTAAGGAGAAACGACGCAGACGTGCGGTAGGGTACCATGGAGATCTTTAAACCATTATTTAAGGCCCTGTGTAAACCTTTCCCCAATACAAATTTTCTGGCATGTAACATGACCTCTCTACTCATGGCACTATTTGTCCAAACACGTCTCGATGTATCCATAAAGATATAAAGGAAGCAAATGATCACCACTTTTCATTTGGTATGCATGTTATATTATCATTTGTATTCCCTCCTTACTTCTGAAGGATGTACGTGCTTTAGCGAGGCCTTCGCGCCGGGGGCTGTCTTTGGCCCGACACATTTTAAAGTCCGAATACCTATAGGGAACTCTTCGGCATCCTAGATATTGCATTATATGCATCAGCTCTGATTCATGTCTCTGGTCTATAGTTGGTTTGCCCGGCTCCTGTGCTTACCACCTTACGTTCTACTAGTTCGGCTAAGGTAGTAAACGGAGAACTACTGCGATTGTATTTCTGGTTCGTCCGGTTAAGTACATCAGTAGAAAGCTGTAAACTGACCGTCATGATAAGCGAGGGCTGGTCAGCAATCCAGTGACTTAGTGTTATACAACAAATCATTAG
>NC_041381.1:527909891-527911857 GCF_002162155.2 Triticum dicoccoides | reverse complement strand
GGGGGGGATCTGGGACTTGACCAGCCGCGTTGCAACAGCACCATAATCCGGATTGCCGCTCAGTGCAACATGGGTTACTATTTAACCCCACCAATGGACCCCTATGGCTAAGTGAAGGTAATAAAGCCACATAGTTTGATTGCCTAGTTCACCACGCAGACGCCTCCTCTAAGGACCAAGATGTTGGATAAAGTGCGACCATGTGTTCATGAACACCCCTGTACTATTTACATGGGGGCAGAAGCCGACGACTGGCAACCTTCAGAAGTATAAATAATAAACTGCAGCACAAAAGGATAAAATTAACACAAAAGGCACAATCATTGCATGGATTCATAGCATGGTTTTGGCCACTCAAGTACATTTAATCAAACACAACATGCTCCGAACACTGGCCCTCTACTATTCGGGCCCCTTCTAGGACCTATGCAAAGTACCTCTCCGGCTTTCGATGATCTCGGCCCTCAGGCGGCCCTCTGTCGCCACTTCGGTGGCCTTCATCTTCGCCCATTGCATCTTCACGCGGGCGAAGGCCATTCAGGCACCTTCTATACAGGCTGACCTATTTACAGCGTCAATCTGAGGACACACGTTGACAAGCCGCTTCACAGGCCGAAGTAGCTACTGGGCATGGGCTCGGCTGGCCAAAGTAGACTATTAGATCCTTCATGGCCAAGCCGGCCACCCTGTGCAGCTCGGTCAACTGCTTAAGCTGGTCGCTGAGGGGCGTTGGATGCTCTGGCACAAGATATTGCGACCAGAACAGCTTCTCGGTCGAGCTCCCCTCCTCGGCTCGGAAGAACTGCACAGCGTCAGCATCACTCCTCGGAAGATCCACAAACGCGCCTGGAGAACTCCAAACCCGGGTCAGCAAGATATATCTCCTACTTCCAAATTTACTCTGCAAAAGAAAGGCCTTACTAGCCTCTATCTGCCTCGCCTGTTGGATCTCCTGGTGAGCGCTCTGGGACTCAACCCGGGCCTCCTTGATATCCTAGAGAGCCTTGGTGAGTTCTGATGCTTGGTCCGAAGTCTTTTGCTCCAAGGACTCGCACTTGGTAATGGCATCCTTAAGCTCTTGCTCGACTTCGGCCACCCGAGCTTCATGTTCGCGGTGGGTGGTGTGCTCCGCCTCCAGCTCCTTAGATGCCTTGTAAGCGGCTGCTATATTTGCCTCTACCTCCTTCTGGGCTTGGGCAAGCGTGCTCTTGAGGGATTCAACCTTGGCCGCGCCAACTGTGATTATAATCAAAAGATAAAATAAGTTAAAAGACTCAATACACATATCACTTCTAATATATAAGTTCCACATACCTTGCGTTTTGTCAAACCGCTTGTTGACGCGGTCGAGCTCCTCATCGGATAGTTGAAGCTTCCGATTGAGCTCGGAAACCTCTGCGGCAAGGGTAGTAGCCGCCAACATGCACTACAGAAAAAGACACATCCGTGACATTTTGGGCCGACGAAAAAAAATTCGGTCATACTTATGACACTTCTATGACGATAATTGTGACAAAACCCGGTATCATCATAGATGTGGTGGGCTCCTACTTCTATGACAAAAAATCAAGACAGAAAATGGGCTTTTCGTCATGGGTGAGCTAGAGACGAAGCTGCATGACATTCTTTGGGCCGTCCATGACGGAAAAAACCATGGTAGAAGCAAGGGCGAGCAAAATATCGGGGTGTTCCCAGTTACGGTGGGTGGTCGGGGCTGAGCGATGCATGGAGGTTTGCGCGTTTCTCTTGTACACGCATGTGCGTGGGTGCGAGGCGTTGGGCTCTAACTAAAACCGGGCGAGGCGTTCGCCTACTGAACCCGAGTGATTGCACTGCAGGCTACACGTTACTGAACCCAAGCGATCGATCGATGGCTGTTAACTAAACCCGATCGAGCGATGCTTTGCTACTGCTGCTAACTAAAGCCGATCGATGTTGTCTCTGGATGAACTGTGAGCGTTGTTGC
>NC_041381.1:527870718-527909522 GCF_002162155.2 Triticum dicoccoides | reverse complement strand
AACAGGACCCCCATCGATCGAGCCGGTTGGGTGTGGATTAACAGGACCCCGTGAAGGGCTGGATGAACAGGACGATCCCATGGAGGGCTTGTTCAAAAGTAGCCGGTGGAGGGCTGGATGAACAGTAGCCCATGGAGGGGTGGCTGAACAGGACCCCGTGGAGAGGGCTGGTTGAACAGTAGCCGATGGAGGAGCGCGCGGTGGAGGCAGGATGAATAGGAGCCCGTGTGAAGGAAATATGCCCTAGAGGCAATAATAAAGTTATTATTTATTTCCTCATATCATGATAAATGTTTATTATTCATGCTAGAATTGTATTAACCGGAAACATAATACATGTGTGAATACATAGACAAACTTAATGTCACTAGTATGCCTCTACTTGACTAGCTCATTAATCAAACATAGTTATATTTCCTAACCATAGACATGTGTTGTCATTTGATTACAGAGATCACATCATTAGGAGAATGATGTGATTGACTTGACCCATTCCGTTAGCCTAGCACTTGATCGTTTAGTATGTTGCTAATGCTTTCTTCATGACTTATACAAAGTTCCTACAACTATGAGATTATGCAACTCCCGTTTACCGGAGGAACACTTTATGTGCTACCAAACGTCACAACGTAACTGGGTGATTATAAAGGAGCTCTACAGGTGTATCCAAAGGTAGATGTTGAGTTGACATATTTCCATATTAGGTTTTGTCTCTCCGATTATCGGAGAGGTATCTGTGGGCCCTCTCGGTAATGCACATCACTATAGGCCTTGCAAGCAATGTAACCAATGAGTTGGTTACGGAATGATGCATTACGTAACGAGTAAAGAGACTTGCTGGTTACGAGATTGAACTAGGTATTGGATACCGACGATCGAATCTCAGGCAAGTAACATACCGATGACAAAGGGAACAACGTATGTTGTTATGCGGTTTGACCGATAAAGATCTTCATAGAATATGTAGGAGCCAATATGAGCATCCAGGTTCCGCTATTGGTTATTGACCGGAAACAGTTCTAGGTCATGTCTACATAGTTCTCGAACCCGTAGGGTCCGCACGCTTAACGTTACGATGATAGTTTTATTATGAGGTTATAAGTTTTGATGTACCGAAGGTTGTTCGGAGTCCCTGATGTGATCACGGACATGACGAGGAGTCTCGAAATGGTTGAGACATAAAGATTGATATATTGGAAGCCTATATTTGGATATCGGAATCGTTCCAGGTGAAATCGGGATTTTACCGGAGTACCGGGGGGTTACCGAAACCCCCCGGGGGTTAATGGGCCTACATGGGCCATAAGGGAGAAGAGGAGGGCCGGCCAGGGCAGGCCGCGCGCCCCCCTCCCCCCTAGTCCGAATAGGACAAGGAAGGTGGGGGGCGGCGCCCCCCTTTCCTCTTTCCCCTTCCCTCTTCCTTCTCCAATAAGGCAAGAGGGGGGAGTCCTACTCCCGGTGGGAGTTGGACTCCTCCAGGCACACCCCTAGGGGGCCGGCCGCACCTCCCCCTCCCTCCTTTATATACGGGGGCAGGGGGGTACCTCTAGACACACAAGTTGATCTTCGTGATCGTTCCTTAGCCGTGTGCGGTGCCCCCTTCCACCATATTCCACCTCGGTCATATCGTTGCGGTGCTTAGGCGAAGCCCTGCGTCGGTAGAACATCATCATCGTCACCACGCCATCGTGCTGATGGAACTCATCCCCGACACCCTGCTGGATCGGAGTCCGGGGATCGTCATCGAGCTGAACGTGTGCTGAACTCGGAGGTGTCGTACGTTCGGTGCTTGGATCGGTCAGATCATGAAGACGTACGACTACATCAACCGCGTTGTCATAAGCTTCCGCTTTCGGTCTACGAGGGTACATGGACACACTCTTCCCTCTCGTTGCTATGCATCACCATCATCTTGCGTGTGCATAAGATTTTTTTTGAAATTACTACGTTCCCCAACAGTGGCATCAGAGCCAGGTTTTATGCGTAGATGTTAGATGCACGAGTAGAACACAAGTGAGTTGTGGCGATACAAGTCATACTGCTTACCAGCATGCCATATGTTGGTTCAGCGGTATTGTTGGATGAAGCGACCCGGACCGACATTACACATACGCTTACGCGAGACTGGTTTTACCGCCGTGCTTCGCACACAGGTGACTAGTGCGTGTCTGTTTCTCCAACTTTAGTTGAACCAAGTGTGGCTATGCCCGGTCCTTGCGAAGGTTAAAACAACACTAACTTGACGAACTATCGTTGTGGTTTTGATGCGTAGGTAAGAACGGTTCTTGCTCAGCCCGTAGCAGCCATGTAAAATTTGCAACAACAAAGTAGAGGACGTCTAACTTGTTTTTGCAGGGCATGTTGTGATGTGATATGGTCAAGACGTGATGCTATATTTTATTGTATGAGATGATCATGTTTTGTAACCGAAGTTATCGACAACTGGCAGGAGCCATATGGTTGTCGCTTTATTGCATGAAATGCAAACGCCCTATAATTGCTTTACTTTATCACTAAGTGGTAGCGATAGTCGTAGAAGCAATAGATGGCGTAACGACAACGATGCTACGACGGAGATCAAGGTGTCGCGCCGGTGACGATGGTGATCACGACAGTGCTTCGGAGATGGAGATCACAAGCACAAGATGATCATGGCCATATCATATCACTTATATTGATTGCATGTGATGTTTATCCTTTATGCATCTTATCTTGCTTTGATTGACGGTAGCATTTTAAGATGATCTCTCACTAAATTATCAAGAAGTGTTCTCCCTGAGTATGCACCGTTGCGAAAGTTCTTCGTGCTGAGACACCACGTGATGATCGGGTGTGATAGGCTCTACGTTCAAATACAACGGGTGCAAAACAGTTGCACACGCGGAATACTCAGGTTAAACTTGACGAGCCTAGCATATACAGATATGGCCTCGGAACATGGAGACCGAAAGGTCGAACGTGAATCATATAGTAGATATGATCAACATGGTGATGTTCACCATTGAAACTACTCCATCTCACGTGATGATCGGACATGGTTTAGTTGATTTGGATCACGTGATCACTTAGATGACTAGAGAGATGTCTGTCTAAGTGGGAGTTCTTAGGTAATATGATTAATTGAACTTAAATTTATCATGAACTTAGTACCTGATAGTATTTTGCTTGTCTATGTTTGTTGTAGATAGATGGCTCGTGTTGTTGTTCCGTTGAATTTTAATGTGTTCCTTGATAAAGCTAAGTTGAAAGATGAATGTAGCAATTACACGGACTGGGTCCGTAACCTGAGGATTATCCTCATTGCTGCACAGAAGAATTACGTCCTGGAAGCACCGCTGGGTGCCAGGCCTGCTGCAGATGCAACTGATGATGTTAAGAATGTCTGGCAGAGCAAAGCTGATGACTACTCGATAGTTCAGTGTGCCATGCTTTACGGCTTGGAACCGGGTCTTCAACGACGTTTTGAACGTCATGGAGCATATGAGATGTTCCAGGAGTTGAAGTTAATATTTCAAGCAAATGCCCGGATTGAGAGATATGAAGTCTCCAATAAGTTCTATAGCTGTAAGATGGAGGAGAATAGTTCTGTCAGTGAACACATACTCAAAATGTGTGGGTATAATAATCACTTGATTCAACTGGGAGTTAATCTTCCTGATGATAGTGTCATTGACAGAATTATTCAATCACTGCCACCAAGCTACAAGAGCTTTGTGATGAACTATAATATGCAAGGGATGAACAAGACTATTCCTGAGCTCTTCGCAATGCTAAAGGCTGTGGAGGTAGAAATCAAGAACGAGCATCAAGTGTTGATGGTCAATAAGACCACCAGTTTCAAGAAAAAGGGCAAGGGGAAGAAGAAGGGGAACTTCAAGAAGAACAGCAAACAAGTTGCTGCTCAAGAGAAGAAACCCAAGTCTGGACCTAAGCCTGAGACTGAGTGCTTGTACTGCAAGCAGACTAGACACTGGAAGCGGAACTGCCCCAAGTATTTGGCGGATAAGAAGGATGGCAAAGTGAACAAAGGTATATGAGATATACATGTTATTGATGTGTACCTTACTAATGCTCGCAGTAGTACCTGGGTATTTGATACTGGTTCTATTGCTAATATTTGCAACTTGAAACAGGGACTACGGATTAGGCGAAGATTGGCTAAGGACGAGGCGACGATGCGCGTGGTAAATGGTTCCAAAGTCGATGTGATCGCGGTCGGCACTCTACCTCTACATCTACCATCGGGATTAGTTTTAGACCTAAATAATTGTTATTTGGTGCCAGTGTTGAGCATGAACATTATATCTAGATCTTGTTTCATGCAAGACGGTTATTCATTTAAATTAGAGAATAATGGTTGTTCTATTTATATGAGTAATATCTTTTATGGTCATGCACACTTACAGAGTGGTCTATTTTTATTAAATCTCGATAGTAGTGATACACATATTCATAATGTTGAAACCAAAAGATGAAGAGTTGATAATGATAGTGCAACTTATTTGTGGCACTGCCATTTAGGTCATATCGGTGTAAAGCGCATGAAGAAACTCCATACTGATGGACTTTTGGAATCACTTGATTATGAATCACTTGGTACTTGCGAACCATGCCTCATGGGCAAGATGACTAAAACGCCATTCTCCGAAACTACGGAGCGAGCAACTGATTTGTTGGAAATCATACATACTGATGTATGTGGTCCAATGAATATTGAGGCTTGCGGCGGGTATCGTTATTTTGTCACCTTCATAGATGATTTGAGCAGATATGGGTATATCTACTTGATGAAAGACAAGTCTGAAACATTTGAAAAGTTCAAAGAATTTCAGAGTGAAGTAGAAAATCATGGTAACAAGAAAATAAAATTCGTACGATCTGATCATGGAGGAGAATATTTGAGTTACGAGTTTGGTTTACGTTTGAAACAATGCAGAATAGTTTCGCAACTCACGCCACCCGGAACACCACAACGAAATGGTGTGTCCGAACGTCGTAATCGTACTTTACTTGATATGGTGCGATCTATGATGTCTCTTGCCGATTTACCGCTATCGTTTTGGGGTTATGCTTTAGAGACGGCCGCATTCACGTTAAATAGGGCACCATCAAAATCCGTTGAGACGGCGCCTTATGAACTGTGGTTTGGCAAGAAACCAAAGTTGTCATTTCTTAAAGTTTGGGGCTGCGATGCCTATGTGAGGAAACTTCAACTAGATAAGCTCAAACCCATATCGGAGAAATGTGTCTTCATAGGATACCCAAAAGAGACTATTGGGTACACCTTCTATCACAGATCTGAGGGCAAGATTTTCGTTGCTAAATTCGGATCCTTTCTAAAGAAGGAGTTTCTCTCGAAAGAAGTGAGTGGGAGGAAAGTAGAACTTGATGAGGTAACTGTACCTTCTCCCTTATTGGAAAGTAGTTCATCACAAGAACCAGTTCCTGTGACAACTACACCAATTAGTGAGGAAGCTAATGATATTGATCATGAAACTTCAGATCAAGTTTCTACTAAACCTCGTAGGTCTACCAGAGTAAGATCCGCACCAGAGTGGTACGGTAATCCTATTCTGGAAGTCATGTTACTTGACCATGGCGAACCTACGAACTATGAGGAAGCGATGATGAGCCCAGATTCCGCAAAATGGCTTGAAGCCATGAAATCTGAGATAGGATCCATGTATGAGAACAAAGTATGGACTTTGGTTGACTTTCCCGATGATCCGCAAGCCATTGAGAATAAATGGATCTTCAAGAAGAAGACAGACGCTGATGGTAATATAACTGTCTACAAAGCTCGACTTGTTGCAAAAGGTTTTCGACAAGTTCAAGGGGTTGACTACGATGAGACTTTCTCACCCGTAGCGATGCTTAAGTCTGCCTGAATCATGTTAGCAATTGCCGCATTTTATGATTATGAAATTTGGCAAATGGATGTAAAAACTGCATTCCTGAATGGATTTCTGGAAGAAGAGTTGTATATGATGCAACCGGAAGGTTTTGTCGATCCAAAAGGTGCTAACAAAGTGTGCAAGCTCCGGCGATCCATTTATGGACTGGTGCAAGCATCTCGGAGTTGGAATAAATGCTTTGATAGTGTGATCAAAGCATATGGTTTTATACAGACTTTTGGAGAAGCCTATATTTACAAGAAAGTGAGTGGGAGCTCTGTAGCATTTCTAGTATTATATGTAGATGACATATTGTTAATTGGAAATGATATAGAATTTCTGGATAGCATAAAGGGATACTTGAATAAAAGTTTTTCAATGAAGGACCTCGGTGAAGCTGCTTACATATTGGGCATCAAGATCTATAGAGATAGATCAAGACGCTTAATTGGACTTTCACAAAGCACATACCTTGATAAAGTTTTGAAAAAGTTCAAAATGGATCAGGCAAAGAAAGGGTTCTTGCCTATATTGCAAGGTGTGAAGTTGAGTCAGACTCAATGCCCGACCACAGCAGAAGATAGAGAGAAAATGAAAGATCTTCCCTATGCTTCAGCCATAGGCTCTATCATGTATGCAATGCAGTGTACCAGACCTAATATATGCTTAGCAATAAGTTTGCATGGAGGTACCAAAGTAATCCAAGAGTGGATCACTGGACAACGGTCAAGAACATCCTGAAATATCTGAAAAGGACTAAGGATATGTTTCTCGTTTATGGAGGTGACAAAGAGCTAGTCGTAAATGGTTACGTTGATGCAAGCTTTGCCACTGATCTGGACGATTCTAAATCGCAAACCGGATACGTGTTTTTATTAAACGGTGGAGTTGTAAGGTTGTGCAGTTCTAAACAAAGCGTCGTGGCGGGATCTACATGCGAAGCGGAGTACATAGCTGCTTCGGAAGCAGCAAATGAAGGAGTCTGGAAGAAGGAGTTCATTTCCGATCTAGGTGTCATACCTAGTGCATCGGGACCAATAAAGATCTTCTGTGACAATACTGGTGCAATTGCCTTGGCAAAGGAATCCAGATTTCACAAGAGGATCAAGCACATCAAGAGACGCTTATATTCCATCCGGGACCAAGTCCAGGTGGGAGACATAGAGATTTGCAAGATACATACGGATCTGAATGTTGCAGACCCATTGACTAAGCCTCTTCCATGAGCAAAACATGATCAGCACCAAGACTCCATGGGTGTTAGAATCATTACTGTGTAATCTAGATTATTGACTCTAGTGCAAGTGGGAGACTGAAGGAAATATGCCCTAGAGGCAATAATAAAGTTATTATTTATTTCCTCATATCATGATAAATGTTTATTATTAATGCTAGAATTGTATTAACCGGAAACATAATACATGTTTGAATACATAGACAAACTTAATGTCACTAGTATGCCTCTACTTGACTAGCTCATTAATCAAAGATGGTTATGTTTCCTATCCATAGACATGTGTTGTCATTTGATTAAAGAGATCACATCATTAGGAGAATGATGTGATTGACTTGACCCATTCCGTTAGCCTAGCACTTGATCGTTTAGTATGTTGCTAATGCTTTCTTCGTGACTTATACAAAGTTCCTACAACTATGAGATTATGCAACTCGTGTTTACCGGAGGAACACTTTGTGTGCTACCAAATGTCACAATGTAACTGGGTGATTATAAAGGAGCTCTACAGGTGTATCCAAAGGTAGATGTTGAGTTGGCGTATTTCGAGATTAGGTTTTGTCACTCCGAGGTATCTCTGGGCCCTCTCGGTAATGCACATCACTATATGCCTTGCAAGCAATGTAACCAATGAGTTGGTTACGGAATGATGCATTACGTAACGAGTAAATAGACTTGCCGGTAACGAGATTGAACTAGGTATTGGATACCGACGATCGAATCTCGGGCAAGTAACATACCGATGACAAAGGGAACAATGTATGTTGTTATGCGGTTTGACCGATAAAGATCTTCGTAGAATATGTAGGAGCCAATCTGAGCATCCAGGTTCCGCTATTGGTTATTGACCGGAAACAGTTCTAGGTCATGTCTACATAGTTCTCGAACCCGTAGGGTCCGCACGCTTAACGTTACAATGACAGTTTTATTATGAGTTTATAAGTTTTGATGTACCGAAGGTTGTTAGGAGTCTCGGATGTGATCACAGACATGACGAGGAGTCTCGAAATGGTCGAGACATAAAGATTGATATATTGGAAGCCTATATTTGGATCGAAATCGTTCCGGGTGAAATCGGGATTTTACCGGAGTACTGGGGGGTTACCGAAACCCCCCGGGGGTTAATGGGCCTACATGGGCCATAAGGGAGAAGAGGAGGGCCGGCCAGGGCAGGCCGCGCGTTCCCTCCCCCATAGTCCGAATAGGACAAGGAAGGGGGGGCCCTTTCCTCTTTCCCCCTTCCCCCTTCCTTCTCCAACAAGGCAAGAGGGGGGAGTCCTACTCCTGGTGGGTGTAGGACTCCTCCAAGCGTACCCCTAGGGGGCCGACCGCACCTCCCCCTCCCTCCTTTATATACGGGGGCAGGGGGCACCTCTAGACACACAAGTTGATCTTCGTGATCGTTCCTTAGCCGTGTGCGGTGCCCCCCTCCACCATATTCCACCTCGGTCATATCATTGCGGTGCTTAGGCGAAGCCCTACGTCGGTAGAACATCATCATTGTCACCATGCCGTCATGCTGACGGAACTCATCCCTGACATCCTGCTGGATCGGAGTTCGGGGATCGTCATCGAGCTGAACGTGTGCTGAACTCGGAGGTGCCGTATGTTCGGTGCTTGGATCGGTCGGATCGTGAAGACGTACGACTACATCAACTGCGTTGTCATAACGCTTCTGCTTTCGGTCTGCGAGGGTACGTGGACACACTCTCCCCTCTCGTTGCTATGCATCACCATGATCTTGCGTGTGCGTAGGAATTTTTTTGAAATTACTACGTTCCCCAACACCGTGGATGAACAGTCGCAGGTGGAGGCTGGAGGAGGTTAATGATGGATGAACAGTAGGCCGTTGAGGCTGGAGGAGGTCGACGGCGGAGATGAACAGTATCCCATGGAGTCCCGTTTTGTGGTACGCCACACCCCTCCAGGACCCCAGTTTCGACCGTAGCGCTCCAACACAAGTCCGTTTCCTCCATTTTGCGGTACGCGACACCCTTCCCGATCATCAGGACCCCGTTTCGACCGTAGGAGGTCCATTAGAAGTCTGTTTCCTCCGTTTTCCAGTACACCAGACCCCCTCCCGAACAGGATCCCGTTTCGACTATGGCCGGTCAAACACAAGGCTGCTTCCTCCGTTATATGATACGCCAGGCCTCGTTTCCATCGACTGATCCGTCCAAGCCCCCCGATGAACATGACGGTGCATCCCGTTCCGACCCAGCCGGTTGGCTCCCCATGAACACGATGACGATGTAGTTTCTCCATTCCGACCCAGCCATGTACACGAGCCCTAGCCTTACATATGTGCGAGTAGGCGTTTGAGACCCCGCCCGTATGTACGTATGTGGCTGTATTTTATTTCTTGCACCATGGCCGTTGTATGTACGTGTACATGCTACGTGCGTGCCTCTACTATGATACGTGCGCGCCTCTACTACGCCACGTGCGTGCTTCTACATCGAGCACTATGTACGTCCACGTTTGCGACCAGAATGACAGCGCTATGTACGCTTCGACCAGGTGGGTCCCGACTATCAGGCACTTCCTTGCATGCGAAGATGTAGCTGGTGGATCCCAGCAGTCAGGGGGCGAATCGTTTTTTTTACCCGGAGGCACTTCCTTGCGTGCGAAGATGTAGCTGGTGTTGGAAATATGCCCTAGAGGCAATAATAAATTAGTTATTTTTGTATTTCCTTGTTCATGATAATCGTTTATTATCCATGCTATAATTGTATTGATAGGAAACACAGATACATGTGTGGATACATAGACAACACCATGTCCCTAGTAAGCCTCTAGTTGACTAGCTCGTTGATCAATAGATGGTTACGGTTTCCTAAGCATGGACATTAAGGTGTCGTTGATAACGGGATCACATCATTAGGAGAATGATGTGATGGACAAGACCCAATCCTAAGCCTAGCACAAAGATCGTAGTTCATATGCTAAAGCTTTTCTAATGTCAAGTATCATTTCCTTAGACCATGAGATTGTGCAACTCCCGGATACCGTAGGAATGCTTTGGGTGTACCAAACGTCACAACGTAACTGGGTGGCTATAAAGGTGCACTACAGGTATCTCCGAAAGTGTCTGTTGGGTTGGCACGAATCGAGACTGGGATTTGTCACTCCGTGTAAACGGAGAGGTATCTCTGGGCCCACTCGGTAGGACATCATCATAATGTGCACAATGTGACCAAGGGGTTGATCACGGGATGATGTGTTATGGAACGAGTAAAGAGACTTGCTGGTAACGAGATTGAACAAGGTATCGGGATACCGACGATCGAATCTCGGGCAAGTACAATACCGCTAGACAAAGGGAATTGTATACGGGATTAATTGAGTCCTTGACATCGTGGTTCATCCGATGAGATCATCGTGGAACATGTGGGAGCCAACATGGGTATCCAGATCCCGCTGTTGGTTATTGGCCGGAGAGTTGTCTCGGTCATGTCTGCATGGTTCCCGAACCCATAGGGTCTACACACTTAAGGTTCGATGACGCTAGGGTTATAAAGGAAGTTTGTATGTGGTTACCGAATGTTGTTCGGAGTCCCAGATGAGATCCCGGACGTCACGAGGAGTTCCGGAATGGTCCAGAGGTGAAGATTTATATATGGGAAGTCTTATTTTGGTCGCCGGAAAAGTTTCACACTTTATCGGTATTGTACCGGGAGTGCCGAAAGGGGTCCGGGGGTCCAGGGGGGTCCACCTGCCCCGGGGGGGCCACATGGGCTGTAGGGGGTGCGCCTTGGCCTATATGGGCCAAGGGCACCAGCCCCAAGAGGCCCATGCGCCAAGATATAAGAAAAGGGGGAGAGTCCTCAAGGGGGAAGGCACCTCCGAGGTGCCTTGGGGAGGATGGACTCCTCCCCCCCTTGGCCGCACCCCTTCCTTGGAGGAAGGGGCAAGGCTGCGCCTCCCCCCTCTCCCTTGCCCCTATATAAAGGGAGGGGAGGGAAGGGCAGCCGCACCTAAAGCCTCTGGCGCCTCCCTCCCTCCCGTGACACCTCCTCCTCTCCCGCGGTGCTTGGCGAAGCCCTGCGGGATTGCCACGCTCCTCCACCACCACCACGCCGTTGTGCTGCTGCTGGATGGAGTCTTCATCAACCTCTCCTTCTCTCCTTGCTGGATCAAGGCGTGGGAGACGTCACCGGGCTGTACGTGTGTTGAACGCGGAGGTGCCGTCCGTTCGGCACTAGGATCTCCGGTGATTTGGATCACGACGAGTACGACTCCTTCAACCCTGTTCTCATGAACACTTCTGCTTAGCGATCTACAAGGGTATGTAGATGCACTCTCCTTCCCCTCGTTTCTTCTTTCTCCATAGATAGATCTTGGTGACACGTAGGAAATTTTTTGAATTTCTGCTACGTTCCCCAACAGTGGCATCATGAGCTAGGTCTATTGCGTAGATTCTTTGCACGAGTAGAACACAAAGTAGTTGTGGGCGTTGATTTTGTTCAATATGCTTACCGTTACTAGTCCAATCTTGTTTCGACGGTATTGTGGGATGAAGCGGCCCGGACCGACCTTACACGTACTCTTACGTGAGACAGGTTCCGCCGACTGACATGCACTTGGTGCATAAGGTGGCTAGCGGGTGCCACTCTCTCCCACTTTAGTCGGAACGGATTCGATGAAAAGGGTCCTTGTGAAGGGTAAATAGCAATTGGCATATCACGTTGTGGTTTTGCGTAGGTAAGAAATGTTCTTGCTAGAAACCCATAGCAGCCACGTAAAACATGCAAACAACAATTAGAGGACGTCTAACTTGTTTTTGCAGGGTATGCTATGTGATGTGATATGGCCAAGAAGAATGTGAGGAATGATATGTGATGTATGAGATTGATCATGTTCTTGTAATAGAAATCACGACTTGCATGTCAATGAGTATGACAACCGGCAGGAGCCATAGGAGTTGTCTTTATTTATTGTATGACCTGCGTGTCATTGAACAACACCATGTAATTACTTTACTTTATTGCTAACCGGTAGCCGTAGTAGTAGAAGTAATAGTTGGCGAGACAACTTCATGACGACTGATGATGGAGATCATGATGATGGAAATCATGGTGTCATGCCGGTGACGATGATGATCATGGAGCCCCGAAGATGGAAATCAATGGAGCTATATGATATTGGCCATATCATGTCACTACTATATAATTGCATGTGATGTTTATTATGTTTATGCATCTTGTTTACTTAGAACGACGGTAGTAAATAAGATGATCCCTTACAACAATTTCAAGAAGTGTTCTCCCCTAATTGTGCACCGTTGCTAAAGTTCGTCGCTTCTAAGCACCACGTGATGATCGGGTGTGATGGATTCTTACATTCACATACAACGGGTGTAAGACAGATTTACACACGCGAAACACTTAGGGTTAACTTGACGAGCCTAGCATGTACAGACATGGCCTCGGAACACAGAGACCGAAAGGTCGAGCATGAGTCGTATAGTAGATACGATCAACATGAAGATGTTCACCGATGATGACTAGTCCGTCTCACGTGATGATCGGACACGGCCTAGTTGACTCGGATCATGTAATCACTTAGATGACTAGAGGGATGTCTATCTGAGTGGGAGTTCATAAGATGAACTTAATTATCCTGAACATAGTCAAAAGATCTTTGCAAATTATGTCGTAAGCTCGCGCTTTACTTCCACTGTTTAGATATGTTCCTAGAGAAAATACAGTTGAAAGTTGATAGTAGCGATTATGCGATCAGTAGAAAGCTTATGTCCTTAATGCACCGCTCAGTGTGCAGAACCCCAAACGTCGTCTGTGGATGTTGCGAACATCGGACATACACGTTTTGATAACTACGCGATAGTTCAGTTAAATGGTTTAGAGTAGAGGCACCAAAGACGTTTTCAAAACGTCGCGGAACATATGAGATGTTTTGAGGGCTGAAATTGGGATTTCGGGCTCGTGCCCACGTCAAGAGGTATGAGACCTCCGACGATTTTCTTAGCCTGCAAAATAAGGGAGAAAAGCTCAATCGTTGAGCTTGTGATCAGATTGTCTAAGTGCAACAATCACTTGAATCGAGTGGGAGTTGATCTTCCAGATGAGATAGTGATGTTTCTCCAAAGTCATTGCCACCAAGCTGCTAGAGCTTCGTGATGAACTATAACATATCAGGGATAGATATGATGATCCTTGAGGTATTCACGATGTTTGACACCGCGAAAGTAGAAATCAAGAAGGAGCATCAATTGTTGATGGTTGGTGAAACCACTAGTTTCAAGAAGGGCAAGGGCAAGAAGGGATACTTCATGAAGCGGCAAATCAGCTGCTGCTCCAGTAAAGAAACCCAAGGTTGAACCCAAACCCGAGACTAAGTGCTTCTGTGATAAGGGGAATAGTCACTAGAGCGGAATTACCCTAGATACTTGGTAGATGAGAAGGTTGGCAAGGTCGATAGAAGTGTATTGGATATACATTATGTTAATGTGTACTTTACTAATACTCCTAGTAGCACCAGGGTATTAGATACCGGTTCGGTTGCTAAGTGTTAGTAACTCGAAATAAAAGAGCTATGGAATAAACGGAGACTAGCTAAAGGTGAGCTGACGATATGTGTTGGAAGTGTTTCCAAGTTTGATGTGATCAAACATCGCACGCTCCCTCTACCATCAAGATTAGTATTAAACCTGAATAATTATCATTTGGTGTTTGCATTGAGCATGGACATGATTGGATTATGTCTATCGCAATACGGTTATTCATTTAAGGAGAATAATGGTTACTCTATTTATTTGAATAATACCTTCAATGGTCTTGCACCTAAAGGAATGGTTTATTGAATCTCGATCGTAGTGATACACATTTTCATGACAAAAATTATAAGATAGTAATGATAGTACCACTTACTTGTGGCACTGCCATGTAAGTCATATTGGTATAAAACGCATGAAGAAGCTCCATGTTGATGGATCTTTGGACTCACTCATTTCGAAAAATTTGACACATGCGAACCATGTCTATTGGTGCATACGCATGAAGAAAATCCATGCAGATGGATCGTTTAGACTCACTTGATTTTGAATCACTTGAGATATGCAAATCATACCACATGGACAAGATGACTGAAAAGCCTCGGTTTCAGTAAGATGGAACTAGATGGCAACTTGTTGGAAGTAACACATTTTGATGTGTGCAGTCCAATGAGTGCTGAGGCATGCAGTGAATATCGTTATGTTCTTACTTCACAGATGATTCGAGTAGATGTTGAGTATATTTACTTGATGAAACACAAGTCTGAATTATTGAATGGTTCAAGTAATTTTAGAGTGAAGTTTAAGATCTTCGTGACAAGAGGATAGAATGTCTATGATATGATCATAGAGATGAATATCTGAGTTACGAGCTTTGGCACGCAATTAAGACATTGTGGAAATTGTTTCACAATTAATACCGCCTGGAACACCATAGTGTGATGGTGTGTCCGAACATCATAGTTGCACCCTATTGGATATGGTGCGTACCATGATGTCTCTTATCGAATTACCACTATCGTTCATGGGTTAGGCATTAGAGACAACCGCACTCATTTTAATAGGGTACCACGTAATTCCGTTGGGACGACACCGTTTGGAGAAACCTAAGTTGTCGTTTCTTAAAAGTTTGGGGCTGCGACGCTTATGTGAAAAAGTTTCAGGTTGATAAGCTCGAACCCAAAGCGGATAAAATGCATCTTCATAGGACACCCAAAACAGTTGGGTATACCTCCTAATTCAGATCCGAAAGCAATAGGGATTGTTTCTTGAATCGGATCTTTTCTCGAGGAAAAGTTTGTCTCGAAAATTTAGTGGGAGGATGGTGGAGACTTGATGAGGTTATTGAACCGTCACTTCAACAAGTGTGTAGCAGGGAACAGGAAGTTGTTCCTGTGGCGCCTACACCAATTGAAGTGGAAGCTTATGATAGTGATCATGAAGTTTTGGATCAAGTCACTACCGTACCTCGTAGGGTGACAAGGATGCGTACTACTTCGGAGTGGTACAGTAATCCTGTCTTGAAGGTCATGTTGCTAGACAACAATGATCCTACGAGCTATGGAGAAGCGATGGTGGGCCCAAATTCCGACAAATGGTTAGAAGCCATGAAATCCGAGATAGGATCCATGTATCGTAACAAAGCATGGACTTTGGTGGACTTGCCCGATGATCGGCAATCCATTGAAATAAATGGATCTTTAAGAAGAAGACGGATGTGGATGGTAATGTCACCATCTATGAAGCTCGACTTGTGGCGAAGAGTTTTTCACAAGTTCAAGGAGTTGACTACGATGAGATTTTCTCATCCGTAGCGATGCTTAAGTCCGTCGGAATCATGTTAGCATTAGCTACATTTATGAAATCTGGCAGATGGATGTCAAGACGAGTTTCCTTACCAGTTTTCGTAAGGAAAGGTTGTATGTGATACAATCAGAAAAGTTGTGTCGATCCTAAGAATGCTAAAAGGTATGCTGGCTCCAGCGATCTTTCTAAGGACTGGAGTAAGCATCTCGGAGTTGGAATGTGCGTTTTGATAAGATGATCAAAGATTTTGGGTTTATACAAAGTTCATGAGAAACTTGTATTTCCAAAGAAGTGAGTGGGAGCACTATAGAATTTCTGATGAGTATATGTTGTTGACATATTGATGATCAGAAATGATGTAGAATTTCTAGAAAGCATATAGGGTTATTTGAAAGGTGTTTTTCAATAGAAAACCTAGATTAAGCTACTTGAACATTGAGCATCAAGATCTATGAGGATAGATCAAAAATGCTTGATGGTACTTTCAAATGAGCATATACCTTGACATGATCTTGAAGGTGTTCAAGATGGATCAGTCAAAGAAGGAGTTCTTGCCTGAGATGTAAGGTATGAAGTTAAGACTTAAAGCTCGACCACGGAAGAAAAGAGAGAAAGGACGAAGGTCGTCCCCTATGCTTTAGACGTAGGCTCTGCAGTATGCTATGCTATGTACCGCACCTGATGTGTGCCTTGCCACATGTCTGGCAAGAGGGTACGAAGGTGATCAAGGAGTGGATCACCAGATAGCGGTCAAAATTATCCTTAGAGGAATGAGGATATGTTTCTCGATTATGGAGGTGATAAAGAGTTCAATGTAAAGGGTTACGTCGATACAAGCTTATACACCTATCCGAATGACTCTGAGTAGCAAAACGGATACGTATACTGGAGCAACCATTTGGAATAGCTCCAAGTGGAGCGTGGAAGCATCATTTACAATATGACATAGAGAATTGCGAAGTACATACGGATCTGAATGTTGCAGACCCGTTGACTAAAACCTCTCTCAAGCAAAACATGATCAAACCCCAGAACTCATTGAGTCTAAATCACATGATGATGTGAACTAGTTTAATGACACTAGTAAACTCTTTGGATGTTGGTTACATGGCGATGTGACCTATCAGTGTTAATCACATAGCGATGTGAACTAGATTATTGACTCTAGTGCAAGTGGGAGACTGTTGGAAATATGCCCTAGAGGCAATAATAAATTAGTTATTATTGTATTTCCTTGTTCATGATAATCGTTTATTATCCATGCTATAATTGTATTGATAGGAAACACAGATACATGTGTGGATACATAGACAACACCATGTCCCTAGTAAGCCTCTAGTTGACTAGCTCGTTGATCAATAGATGGTTACGGTTTCCTAACCATGGACATTAAGGTGCCGTTGATAACGGGATCACATCATTAGGAGAATGATGTGATGGACAAGACCCAATCCTAAGCCTAGCACTGTCACATCCCTAGCTTCTGGCATTGCTCTAGGCTAGCTTCAGGTGTGCATCATGTCTATATTTTTGAAACTTGAATTGAGGAATATTGGAAGCCTCAAAACCCTAAATAAAAGAGGGGCAAAAACCCTAGAAATCTCATTCATTGCTCCAAAGTGTTCCTCTTAAATGTTTGATAATTTTTGGTAAGGGTTCTGGTCCCAACCAAAATATTGAACATTTTTAAGGATTTATTTTTGGGACTTTGAATTTAAATCACTAGCTATTTGAATTTGAATTATATTCATATAATTAGAATATAATTTAAATACCCCTGAAATATTTTATAAGCTTTTGGAAAAGTCCATCTAGCAATATAAAAATATTCAGAGGAGCTTTGGCATTGTTTGAATTATTATTTTTAATTCAAACAGTGGCAAAAGAATTAAATAAAGAAAACAGAACAAAAATAAAAAAAAGAGCAAAGCATCTTACCTGGCGCTTACCTGGTGGCCCAACAGGACCGGCCCAGCTCCCCCACCTGGCCGGCCCAGCCCACCTCCTCCCCCCTTGTCCTCTTCTTCCTCTGCCAGTAGGCAGAGGCGAGGCGTGGCGCGCGCCCGAAGAGCTCCGGCCACCTCCTGCTTCGCGCTGGAGGCCTCCCCCTTCGAGCCTATCCATGCGTGGAGACGCCACGCAGCCGCCCGGAGCCGTCCAGCCCTCCCTCTCTTCCCCTGGACCCCGTTCCCTCCTCTGCTTCCCTCCCGCGCACACCACCGAGCGGAGCTCGCCGTCTTCGTCGCCGTAACCATGGCCACCAGCCCTCCCTCGCCCATCCAGCATGCTTGAGAGCTCCGTCACGACATCTTCGACCTCCCCACCAAGCCATGGAACTACGGACGCGCCACAACGTCGCCGGCATCGCCGTTTCCATCGCCGGCCGCCGAGGATCTTCATCGTCAATTCACCACCATCGTCGCGTCCCCGAGCCGGCTAACCACCCCTACGGCACCGCTGTGAGCTCCCACGCCTCCCCTCCCTCTTTCCCCCTTCGATTGCGCCCTGTAGCCTCGATTCCACCGGAGCCGCGAGCTCGGCTCCGCCGGCGATGTCGCCGCCGTCGTTGCAGGTCACCGAACTCGCGTCCGAGCACGACCTCGAGCTCGTGGATCTCCCAGGAGCCCGCCCAGCCTCTCAGCTCGCTCGCTCGCCAAGCGTAGCCCCGTGCCCGTGCTGGCCCGAACTCCGGTCGCCGCCGCGGGCCCCGTTTCGGTGAGCTCGAGCCACCCCAGCCCCTGCCGTTTGCACAGATGGATGCGGGCGACTCCCAGCTACGCGTAGAGCCCCTCAGTCGCCGATTTGGTCGCCGAAGGAGCGTTTCCGACGCCCTCCGCCGTTGCTGGCATCGCCGGCGACAAGCCGCGGGTCAACTCCGGCGGGTTTGACCCGGGGTTTGACCCCCTGACGTGTGGGCCCAGGCGCCTGGTTGATTAGGGTTAGATTAGTTAGCGTTAATTAACCTAGCTAATTAGATAGGCCACTGACATGCGGGCCCCGCCCGGCTAACTAAGTTAGTTAGGGCTAACTAACCTGGTTAGTTGACTGAGACACTGACGTGTGGACCCCACACGTCAGGTTTGACCCTGGCCGACCCCTGTTGACTTGCTGACGTCACGGTGACGCACTGCTGACGCAGTAAATGTTTCTGGAATTTAAATAATTCTTAAATGATTTATTAATTCCAGAAAATGCCTAAAACTTCTAAAATTCATAGAAATTCAACCGTAACTCCAAATTAAATAATTTATATATGAAAAATTATCAGAAAAATTCAAGGAATCCATCTGTACCATTTTCATGCATGTTAGAACAACTTATAGCTGCTGTTTAGCACAAATCAATTAAAGGGCATTTAAATAATCACATATGGAGTTTGAATTTGAATCTTGGATTCAAACCAACTTCATTTATTCTGGTTTTAGTTGCATTAGCCCAAAACACATTCATTTTGCCATGTCATGATCATGCATCATATTGTGCATTGCATTGATTGTGTTCCTTTCTGTGTTGCCGGTATTTGTCCCCTCTCGATAGACGTGATACCGAGGATGTGATCGTTGACACTGATGAAGACTCAATGTTATCTTCAGAAGTGCCAGGCAAGCAAAACCCCCTTGTTCATTCCGATAAAATCCCACTCTCTCGCTCCTGCTCTCTTTTACTGCATTAGGACAACAACGACATATTTGTTACTTGCTGCGGTAGCTGATCCCCTTTATCCTTTGCATGACCTGTCATTGCCACAGTAAATAGATGAAACCCACTAGCATGAGTAGGAGTTGTTTGAGCCCTGTTGTGCCTACTCATTCATGCTTGTTTGTCATGCCTGCTACTGCTTAGAGTTGAGTCAGGTCTGATTCATCGGGGATGAATCAGAGGCGTGTGAACATGTCCTACTGTGTGTGAGCTAAGTGTGTGAACACGATTTGGTAAAGGTAGCGGTGAGAGGCCATGTAGGAGTACATGGTGGGTTGTCTCATTGCAGCCGTCCTCAGGAACTGAGTTCCGTGTTTGTGATCCATGATCAGTTACTACCACACATTGGGCTCCGGGCGCTCCAAGCCCTCTCGACTTATTAATCAACTTGATCTCTGTCCAGGAGTTGCAACTAGTTTCTGGTGTTTGTAGGCAGTGTTAGTAGTCTACCAAGTGGCACCCGGTACAGGTGGGCTTGGGACAGACTAGGCACAGTGGCCCGGTGTACCAAGTGGCACCCGGTTGGTGGGCTTGGGAACCCTGCACACATCGTTTGGGGCCGTAAGCGACACCCCGGCCGGATCTCCTTGCGGATGGAACCCGAATAGGCGATAAACCTGGACTAGAGACTTGTTCGGTTAGTCAGGTCGTGGCCGACTCCCTCGCCCGGCTTCCGCTTGAAGGTTGCCGAGGTACATGACGTGTACAGGGCGGTAAGTGGCGAGAGCGTGTGTGAAGAAGTACACCCCTGCAGGGTTAACATCATCTATTCGAATAGCCGTGTCTGCGGAAAAGGACTTCTGGGTTGCTTATATCAGTTCATAGACAAGTGAAAGTGGATACTCTAAAATACGCAAGATAAGCGTGAGTGCTATGGATGGCGTTCTCGTAGGGAGACGGGAGCGGATCCATAGTAGTGTATTGATATGGTGAATATGTGGACTCGTGTGCGCCACCTCAAAAGAGTCGCTTGCAGTCGTAGTTTAGGATAGCCACCGAGTCAAAGCTGGCTTGCTGCAGTTAAACCCCACCACCCCTTTGTTGATAATGATGCATATGTAGATAGTTCTGATGTAAGTCTTGCTGGGTACATTTGTACCCACGTTTGCCTATTTTATGTTTTTGCAGAGAGACTTCGGTCTCACTAGTAGTTTCGCGTGGACTTCGACGTTTAGCTTGATACCTCAGCTACGATCTTGTGCCCTCGGCAGGATCTGATAGATAGTCAGGCTTCTCAGCCTTTTTCATTTATAGATGTCTGTACTCAGACATGATAGCTTCCGCTTGTGCTTTGACTTGTATGCTCTGAGTGTTGGGTCATGAGACCCATGTTTGTAATGTCTCGCTCCTCGGAGCCTATTGAATAAACTACTTGAGTCGTAGAGTCATTTTGTGATGCCATGTTGTATTGCACATATCGAGCATATTGTGTGTATGTTATTGAAATGCTTGGTATGTGTGGGATCTGACTATCTAGTTGTTTATCTTTAGTAGCCTCTCTTACCGGGAAATGTCTCCTAGTGTTTCCACCGAGCCATGGTAGCTTGCTACTGCTCCGGAACACTTAGGCTGGCCGGCATGTGTCCTTCTTCGTTCCTGTGTCTGTCCCTTCGGGGAAATGTCACGCGATGAATACCGGAGTCCTGTTAGCCCGCTATAGCCCGGTTCATCGGAGTCCTGCTAGCCCAGTGCTACAGCCTGGATTCACTCGCTGATGACCGACACGTTCGATGCTGGGTCATGGATGCCTGTCCCTGTAAGTTAGTGCCACTTGGGGTTTACGACTAGCCATGTCAGCCCGGGCTCCTTATCATATGGATGCTAGCGACACTGTCATATACGTGTGCCAAAAGACGCAAACGGTCCCGGGTAAAGGTAAGGCGACACCCGTGGGAATACCGTGCGTGAGGCCGCAAAGTGATATGAAGTGTTACATGCTAGATCTATGTGGCATTGAGTCGGGGTCCTGACAGCGTTGGTATCAGAGCTTGACTGCCTGTAGGATTACCAAGCCAAACTGGTCGAAGTTGAGTCTAGAAATTCTTTAGTTATGTAAGGGAATTGATTGTGGGATGGAACGTAAGGCTCTTTTTACTCCTTATACCTTATGCCCTTCTGATCTGAGTCATCTTATCTTTCCTACGGGGATTAAGAACTAGGCTATCTCTTCTTTCTATCAGGATCACGTGTTACTAATCCGTAGACTTATAGATTGTTGGATTTAAGCTTGAGTTCAGTTTCTACTACTTCCGTACGTTAATTGTTGATCTCGAAACCTTGACATTGTGCTTCTGAGTGGTTATGCCACCATTTTTGTGAATGTCTCAAATCTTTCTGAGCATTTACAGCCGTTATGCTGTCCGAGTCATCCCAGGTTTCTAAATAGTCGGATGCATTTGCGAATCCCTTCCCCCTGTTTCCGATGTGCCTTTGGTCAGATTAATCACACAAATCAGTGAGTTGAGGTACTTTATTGCCTTGACATATATGTTGGAGCTAGTATTATGACCCTAGGTGTCTTAGGGGATCATCTAGTAATTTAGCCATGATTTGTGTTCCCAGCGTGATGATTCTGGCCATCATTCCCGAAAGCATCCCGTGATGCTACTTAGTGGTAGGTATTCTATTCCTGGGTTCTTGAACCTGAGATTCACTCTACTTACTTCATGTTGATAGTAATTGCTAGCGCCTTTAGGATATTAGTAACCTTTGCGATAGTCCTTGAAGTCCGTGGTATCTTCTTCTTCCAGATACCATGAACTACTTATGGCAGAAGTTCCTCGTTGAACTGAAATATCACAACAGGATTATTCTTGAGGAGTTCTCCATTCATAAATCGTGACTCTGCCAGTTCTACCTTTCTGCATGGGTTATCCGGAAGAAATATGTTGAACTTGGTTCGACATACTAATCTATGCATCCACAACTCAGAAAATTATATGTTCCTTTGAGTTGTTCTCTTTAGTTGCATTCTGACCCTCGTCTATCAATTGATAGTCAAGAGTATGCGTGCGTTCGTCTATCGATGCCTATTACTCTTGTGGTCCGTCAAGCCATTCTATCGCAGAATGACTAGGAGAAACAAACTCCAGTACCTCTTCCTTATCCAGGATTGGGTCAAAGAAGTTGTGCTCCGCAGATCAAAATGCCAATCCAGCTTCTGGTCTGCTCTACCCTGAAGTATTACCTTCTTTATGACAGGAATTTCATGAGAATTGCACCACCTTTTGTGAATTCTTGACATAGTGATACTTCTCGCCATCCTTTTCCATTCCTCGGTTCCGTGTTGTTGCAGCCGGAGTGCCGACAAGTGAATCATGATGTGTGAACTCAATACTCCTAGCAACCCCATTGCTTGGTAGTTAATGGACAATAATCCTATTCTCAGTATGTTGGTTATTGAATCACCATTCTAAGATTGATCGTGCTACCTAGTCCTTATTTCCTGGTGCACTCTTTGATTGATGAGTTAGGATTTTGTCAAGTCCTCGCTCATTTGATCATATCATCTTGCCCTGAAAAGCAAGATTGTTCTCGAGCTTAGTAACATATCGGTGGTTCGTGATTTCCGAAGATCTTCTCGGAAGTATTACCAGGTTGTCACCTGACCGCTATGTTGAGCTCGTGATCAAGTTGGTTTCTTGTGAACCACCCTTTCTCCAAGAATCTGTGTTGGATATCCAGGAGCTAGTTGGTTAAGCTAGACAACAACTTGGAGATTTGGAAGATAAAAGCTTGCCTGACTTAGTTCGTTCCAAAGGGATATTCTTGTGTAGTGTGTGTTGAAGAAAGATGATATCTTCATCGATTGGTCCCTGTGATCAGTTGCTGGACCTATCGTCTTATCAATCCTTTGATTTGAGTGTGGGCTATCGTCAAATCAAGTCAGAACCAACGATGTTCGTAATGTTGTCTTCCTCGTGGTTGATCCCTCGAGCACACACCATTATATTTTTTGGGTCTGACCAATGCTATCACCGTGTTCACTCGATGGTGGAAGTCCAGTGATATGGAAATTCCGATGAGTTGTTGTTGAGTCCATTGACAACATCCTTATCTCCTCCATGATGTTGTTGAACATTAAGTTAGTGTTGGAAACTTTTGAAAGCATTTTCTTCATGCTAGCTCATGAAGTACTTGTTTGATGAAAGGAGTGACTTCCTTTGATTCACGTGCATTTTGATGTAAGTTGCCGTCGTGAATTCGAGAAAGTTTGTTTTTGCTCCTTTGGAATCATCCCAAGTCGGTCATGCACGTGCGAAGAATTCTGTGGTCTGTTAGACTGATCATCTTCATTCCATACGTATATCCTAGCACACCAAGCCACTGATTGATTTGTTCAAGGAGAAGAAGTTCCTTCTTAAGAGTATACCTTATGCAAGGATTTTGATATCCTCGTTGATGGTTCCCCACCTGAACTCAGTAGTGTTTTATTATAAGACTACCACGTGGTCATGCTTGTCTGGGACAACGTGTTCACATGTTTGTAGCAGAACCAGCTCATGTTTTGGAGCTTGCTATCGTAGTTCATACCTGATGAATCCCGCAACGTCATCTCGTCGATTTGTGTTGCAAACTTTCATTTTTCTTCCTAGACTCGATGAGTCTGGAATATCCTGACACCAACCAGATCTGAATCTCAGGCAGATATGATGGTTGGAACATTTCCCAAGAACTATAATATTGGTCCCTCGACAACCGGTAAAGTGGATGTCGTGGCCAACACACCCCGCCAGGAGACCTATTATTGTAGTGTCTTGATTGGAGAAGTTAGCCACCCCCCCATAAGGATTTCGAAGGATTTACCTCCGTAACTGTTTCTTATGGATTCTATTGCTCCCGAAGTCCGACCTTTACTTGATGTTCTAGATATCAAACCATATCTATGAATGGGTTACCCTAGCACATCAAGGAGAACATTAGAAGCGGAGTGCTAAATGTCTCTCGGTCAATCATCCAGATTTTTATTTCCTTGGCCTCGCTAAGATGAAATCTGAGGAAGTGTTATCCTCCTTTGCATCTGCATCGTCCATCGCTATTCATCATGGTAGTATGTCGTGTTGTCAGCATCCTTGACACGGATGTTGGTAAACCTTGATGAATATGGAAATGCTCAAGTTCTTGAGAGCACGCACAAGCGCTATGTGTTATCATCGGCACTAACTGGGTTTGCTCTCAGTTTCCTCGGCAATGCTATGACCCTTTCAAACAGTGAATTCACTCTCTATGGTTGGGTCCTTCCCCAGTTACCAGAATCATTCCCAGCATTTGCATTTTGTTCCTAGCTTGCACCGCCAGTGTGCCATTCTACCATGGGTCTCTTCCATCTCCGGTGATAAGCAAATCCATCCATTACGTTGTCTTCAACAAGGTAATCCACATCATCCAACTCCAAGTATGCCATTCTACCGACCCCCTCCAAACGACCGCTCGAGAATTGCCTTAGGCTGGTTTAAAGAGTTTCAATGATCTCTGAATCAAAAGTAATTCTTTTTGCCACTTAAGGGGATATCTCTACGAGTCACCTTCCCTAAGATGCCTCGTTGTGGTATCATGGCAATCCAACTCCTCGCTACCTTGACAATCGTTTACCACCTTCTTAGGTCTGGAATTGTTGTCTACCTAGTGAACCTCGTCACCTTCTCCACTCCATCCCTCCAGAGGTATGCTTCGTCTCTCAGCTCGAGAGATGTTGCTATGTCCCATTCCGTGAGTTAATCCTGAGTTGTTCGACCTTCGAGAAGAACGATTCTTTTAGGGTCTTTCCTTTCCTCTCGTTGTCATGATTAGCTGGAGTTCTCAGAACAAGACATCAAGACAATGATGGTGAATGAATCAACGTTCAACTGAAGTGCACCCTGGATCGTGAAGATTGTACTAGTTTGCGTTTCCCCTTCATCCTACCCTATGCTTGAATCTCGAGACGAGATTCTTGTTTAGTGGGGGTGAGTTGTCACATCCCTAGCTTCTGGCATTGCTCTAGGCTAGCTTCAGGTGTGCATCATGTCTATATTTTTGAAACTTGAATTGAGGAATATTGGAAGCCTCAAAACCCTAAATAAAAGAGGGGCAAAAACCCTAGAAATCTCATTCATTGCTCCAAAGTGCTCCTCTTAAATGTTTGATAATTTTTGGTAAGGGTTCTGGTCCCAACCAAAATATTGAACATTTTTAAGGATTTATTTTTGGGACTTTGAATTTAAATCACTAGCTATTTGAATTTGAATTATATTCATATAATTAGAATATAATTTAAATACCCCTGAAATATTTTATAAGCTTTTGGAAAAGTCCATCTAGCAATATAAAAATATTCAGAGGAGCTTTGGCATTGTTTGAATTATTATTTTTAATTCAAACAGTGGCAAAAGAATTAAATAAAGAAAACAGAACAAAAATAAAAAAAAGAGCAAAGCATCTTACCTGGCGCTTACCTGGTGGCCCAACAGGACCGGCCCAGCTCCCCCACCTGGCCGGCCCAGCCCACCTCCTCCCCCCTTGTCCTCTTCTTCCTCTGCCAGTAGGCAGAGGCGAGGCGTGGCGCGCGCCCGAAGAGCTCCGGCCACCTCCTGCTTCGCGCTGGAGGCCTCCCCCTTCGAGCCTATCCATGCGTGGAGACGCCACGCAGCCGCCCGGAGCCGTCCAGCCCTCCCTCTCTTCCCCTGGACCCTGTTCCCTCCTCTGCTTCCCTCCCGCGCACACCACCGAGCGGAGCTCGCCGTCTTCGTCGCCGTAACCATGGCCACCAGCCCTCCCTCGCCCATCCAGCGTGCTTGAGAGCTCCGTCACGACATCTTCGACCTCCCCACCAAGCCATGGAACTACGGACGCGCCACAACGTCGCCGGCATCGGTGTTTCCATCGCCGGCCGCCGAGGATCTTCATCGTCAATTCACCACCATCGTCGCGTCCCCGAGCCGGCTAACCACCCCTACGGCACCGCTGTGAGCTCCCACGCCTCCCCTCCCTCTTTCATCCTTCGATTGCGCCCTGTAGCCTCGATTCCACCGGAGCCGCGAGCTCGGCTCCGCCGGCGATGTCGCCGCCGTCGTTGCAGGTCACCGAACTCGCGTCCGAGCACGACCTCGAGCTCGTGGATCTCCCAGGAGCCCGCCCAGCCTCTCAGCTCGCTTGCTCGCCAAGCGTAGCCCCGTGCCCGTGCTGGCCCGAACTCCGGTCGCCGCCGCGGGCCCTGTTCCGGTGAGCTCGAGCCACCCCAGCCCCTGCCGTTTGCACAGATGGATGCGGGCGACTCCCAGCTACGCGTAGAGCCCCTCAGTCACCGATTTGGTCGCCGAAGGAGCGTTTCCGACGCCCTCCGCCGTTGCTGGCGTCGCCGGCGACAAGCCGCAGGTCAACTCCGGCGGGTTTGACCCGGGGTTTGACCCCCTGACGTGTGGGCCCAGGCGCCTGGTTGATTAGGGTTAGATTAGTTAGCGTTAATTAACCTAGCTAATTAGATAGGCCACTGACATGCGGGCCCCGCCCGGCTAACTAAGTTAGTTAGGGCTAACTAACCTGGTTAGTTGACTGAGACACTGACGTGTGGACCCCACACGTCAGGTTTGACCCTGGCCGACCCCTGTTGACTTGCTGACGTCACGGTGACGCACTGCTGACGCAGTAAATGTTTCTGGAATTTAAATAATTCTTAAATGATTTATTAATTCCAGAAAATGCCTAAAACTTCTAAAATTCATAGAAATTCAACCGTAGCTCCAAATTAAATAAATTATATATGAAAAATTATCAGAAAAATTCAAGGAATCCATCTGTACCATTTTCATGCATGTTAGAACAACTTATAGCTGCTGTTTAGCACAAATCAATTAAATGGCATTTGAATAATCATATATGGAGTTTGAATTTGAATCTTGTATTCAAACCAACTTCATTTAATCTGTTGCTAGTTGCATTAGCCCAAAACACATTCATTTGCCATGTCATGATCATGCATCATATTGTGCATTGCATTGATTGTGCTCCTTTCTGTGTTGCCGGTATTTGTTCCCTTTCGATAGACGCGATACCGATGATGCGATCGTTGACACTGATGAAGACTCAATGCTATCTTCAGAAGTGCCAGGCAAGCAAAACCCCCTTGTTCATTCCGATAAAATCCCACTCTCTCACTCCTGCTCTCTTTTACTGCATTAGGACAACAACGATATACTTGTTACTTGCTGCGGTAGCTGAACCCCTTTATCCTCTGCATGACCTGTCATTGCCACAGTAAATAGATGAAACCCACTAGCATGAGTAGGAGTTGTTTGAGCCCTGTTGTGCCTACTCATTCATGCTTGTTTATCATGCCTGCTACTGCTTAGAGTTGAGTCAGGTATGATTCATCGGGGATGAATCAGAGGCGTGTGAACATGTCCTACTGTGTGTGAGCTAAGTGTGTGAACACGATTTGGTAAAGGTAGCGGTGAGAGGCCATGTAGGAGTACATGGTGGGTTGTCTCATTGCAGCCGTCCTCAGGAACTGAGTTCCGTGTTTGTGATCCATGATCAGTTACTACCACACATTGGGCTCCGGGCGCTCCAAGCCCTCTCGACTTATTAATCAACTTGATCTCTGTCCAGGAGTTGCAACTAGTTTCTGGTGTTTGTAGGCAGTGTTAGTAGTCTACCAAGTGGCACCCGGTACAGGTGGGCTTGGGACAGACTAGGCACAGTGGCCCGGTGTACCAAGTGGCACCCGGTTGGTGGGCTTGGGAACCCTGCACACATCGTTTGGGGCCGTAAGCGACACCCCGGCCGGATCTCCTTGCGGATGGAACCCGAATAGGCGATAAACCTGGACTAGAGACTTGTTCGGTTAGTCAGGTCGTGGCCGACTCCCTCGCCCAGCTTCCGCTTGAAGGTTGCCGAGGTACATGACGTGTACAGGGCGGTAAGTGGCGAGAGCGTGTGTGAAGAAGTACACCCCTGCAGGGTTAACATCATCTATTCGAATAGCCGTGTCCGCGGAAAAGGACTTCTGGGTTGCTTATATCAGTTCATAGACAAGTGAAAGTGGATACTCTAAAATACGCAAGATAAGCGTGAGTGCTATGGATGGCGTTCTCGTAGGGAGACGGGAGCGGATCCATAGTAGTGTATTGATATGGTGAATATGTGGACTCGTGTGCGCCACCTCAAAAGAGTCGCTTGCAGTCGTAGTTTAGGATAGCCACCGAGTCAAAGCTGGCTTGCTGCAGTTAAACCCCACCACCCCTTTGTTGATAATGATGCATATGTAGATAGTTCTGATGTAAGTCTTGCTGGGTACATTTGTACCCACGTTTGCCTATTTTATGTTTTTGCAGAGAGACTTCGGTCTCACTAGTAGTTTCGCGTGGACTTCGACGTTTAGCTTGATACCTCAGCTACGATCTTGTGCCCTCGGCAGGATCTGATAGATAGTCAGGCTTCTCAGCCTTTTTCATTTATAGATGTCTGTACTCAGACATGATAGCTTCCGCTTGTGCTTTGACTTGTATGCTCTGAGTGTTGGGTCATGAGACCCATGTTTGTAATGTCTCGCTCCTCGGAGCCTATTGAATAAACTACTTGAGTCGTAGAGTCATTTTGTGATGCCATGTTGTATTGCACATATCGAGCATATTGTGTGTATGTTATTGAAATGCTTGGTATGTGTGGGATCTGACTATCTAGTTGTTTATCTTTAGTAGCCTCTCTTACCGGGAAATGTCTCCTAGTGTTTCCACCGAGCCATGGTAGCTTGCTACTGCTCCGGAACACTTAGGCTGGCCGGCATGTGTCCTTCTTCGTTCCTGTGTCTGTCCCTTCGGGGAAATGTCACGCGATGAATACCGGAGTCCTGTTAGCCCGCTACAGCCCGGTTCACCGGAGTCCTGCTAGCCCAGTGCTACAGCCTGGATTCACTCGCTGATGACCGACACGTTCGATGCTGGGTCATGGATGCCTGTCCCTGTAAGTTTGTGCCACTTGGGGTTTACGACTAGCCATGTCAGCCCGGGCTCCTTATCATATGGATGCTAGCAACACTGTCATATACGTGTGCCAAAAGACGCAAACGGTCCCGGGTAAAGGTAAGGCGACACCCGTGGGAATACCGTGCGTGAGGCCGCAAAGTGATATGAAGTGTTACATGCTAGATCTATGTGGCATTGAGTCGGGGTCCTGACAAGCACAAAGATCGTAGTTCGTATGCTAAAGCTTTTCTAATGTCAAGTATCATTTCCTTAGACCATGAGATTGTGCAACTCCCGGATACCGTAGGAATGCTTTGGGTGTACCAAACGTCACAACGTAACTGGGTGGCTATAAAGGTGCACTACAGGTATCTCCGAAAGTGTCTGTTGGGTTGGCACGAATCGAGACTGGGATTTGTCACTCCGTGTAAACGGAGAGGTATCTCTGGGCCCACTCGGTAGGACATCATCATAATGTGCACAATGTGACCAAGGGGTTGATCACGGGATGATGTGTTACGGAACGAGTAAAGAGACTTGCTGGTAACGAGATAGAACAAGGTATCGGGATACCGACGATCGAATCTCGGGCAAGTACAATACTGCTAGACAAAGGGAATTGTATACGGGATTAATTGAGTCCTTGACATCGTGGTTCATCCGATGAGATCATCATGGAACATGTGGGAGCCAACATGGGTATCCAGATCCCGCTGTTGGTTATTGGCCGGAGAGTTGTCTCGGTCATGTCTGCATGGTTCCCGAACCCATAGGGTCTACACACTTAAGGTTCGATGACGCTAGGGTTATAAAGGAAGTTTGTATGTGGTTACCGAATGTTGTTCTGAGTCCCGGATGAGATCCCGGACGTCACGAGGAGTTCCGGAATGGTCCGGAGGTAAAGATTTATATATGGGAAGTCTTATTTTGGTCGCCGAAAAAGTTTCGCACTTTATCGGTATTGTACCGGGAGTGTCGAAAGGGGTCCGGGGGTCCACCGGGGGGGTCTACCTGCCCCGGGGGGGGCACATGGGCTGTAGGGGGTGTGCCTTGGCCTATATGGGCCAAGGGCACCAGCCCCAAGAGGCCCATGCGCCAAGATATAAGAAAAGGGGGAGAGTCCTCAAGGGGGAAGGCACCTCCGAGGTGCCTTGGGGAGGATGGACTCCTCCCCCCCTTGGCCGCACCCCTTCCTTGGAGGAAGGGGCAAGGCTGCGCCTCCCCCCTCTCCCTTGCCCCTATATAAAGGGAGGGGAGGGAAGGGCAGCCGCACCTAAAGCCTCTGGTGCCTCCCTCCCTCCCGTGACACCTCCTCCTGTCCCGCGGTGCTTGGCGAAGCCCTACGGGATTGCCACGCTCCTCCACCACCACCACGCCGTTGTGCTGCTGCTGGATGGAGTCTTCCTCAACCTCTCCTTCTCTCCTTGCTGGATCAAGGCGTGGGAGACGTCATCGGGCTGTACGTGTGTTGAACGCGGAGGTGCCGTCCGTTCGGCACTAGGATCTCCGGTGATTTGGATCACGACGAGTACGACTCCTTCAACCCCGTTCTCATGAACGCTTCCGCTTAGCGATCTACAAGGGTATGTAGATGCACTCTCCTTCTCCTCGTTGCTGGTTTCTCCATAGATAGATCTTGGTGACACGTAGGAATTTTTTTGAATTTCTGCTACGTTCCCCAACAGCTGGCGGGTCCCAACAGTCAGGGGGATCATTTTTTTGTGAAATACGGTGGCCCGTCCGATGGGTCCCTGCTGTCATGTGGAGGAATAATTATTTTGCATGTAATAAGGAGGCACTTCCTTGCGGCTGCCATGGACCCAGCTGTCAGCCTCTCCACGTACAGTACTCTTCCGATGGAAGTCGTTCCTTGACCACGTTGACCATGTCGCGCCGAGAGCACCAGTCCGATGGACGACAGTGAGGCCTAGGAAGGGGACCACGCGGAGCCAGGGAAGACGCGGCGATGGAAGCCCACACGGAGAGCAGTATGAGGGTTCACTAGTTCGGCTGGGGTGTGAGGCTGCCGTCGCCGCAGAATAACACGGGGTGTGGGTGAGGCCTCCGTGGCATCACAACCGACCACGGGAGGCAGGAGCACGCGGCATGACCGGCGCTGGTTTGGGCGGCTGGAGCAAGAAGACCAGAGTTGAATAAGCGCTACGGCCGTCGGATGGACATCGTACGGTCACTGGAGCTAGAATCGTTCATATTCACTAAGTTGACAAAGCCCCCCGTCCCCGTCAACTTACTAGGCCCAGAAGTCAGCCTCCCACTATGGTGGGTCCCAGCTGGCAGGGGGTATTCATTTTTTTGTGCGTAATAAGGAGGCACTTCCTTGCGTTCTAAGATATAGCTGGTGGGTCTGACCTGTCAGCGGGGGGAACATTTTCTTCGCAAAATACAGAGGCCGTTCCGGTGGGTCCCAGAGTTCAGGTGGAGGAATCATTATTTTGCGCGTAATAAGGAGGCATTTCCTTGTGTGCGGCCGTGGACCCAGCTATGATCCTCTCAACGTACAGTCCACTTCCGATGGATGTCGTTCATTGACCATGTTGACCATGCCGCGTCGAGAACACCAGGGCGGTGGACGACGGTGAGGCCTACGAAGGGAACAACACGGAGCCGGGGGAAGACACAATAGTGGCTGCCCACGCAGTGCGGAGTACAAGGGTTGACTGGGTTGGCTGCCGTCGCCAGAAAATAACAGGAGGTGTGGGTGAGTAGAGGGATAGACAGGCCAGGGATGCGAGTATGGTGGGGCCGTGAGGCCTGCCTGGCAGCACAGCCAGCCACGGGAGGCGGGAGCAGGTGGTTCCGCCGGTGCTGGTTTGGGCGGCTGGAGCAGGAAGATCGGAGACTGAAGAAGCACTATGGCCGTTGGATGGACATCATACGGTCATTAGAGCTAGAATCGTTCATACTGACTAAGTTGACAAAGCCCTTGGTACACTCAACTTAGTAGGCCCACGGGCCAGGTTCCGAAACGGTGTGCCCCAGATGTCAGGGGAAGGAATCATTTTTTGGGCGGGTGAAGCTAGAATATCCGAGATTGAAGAAGAAGCACGACATCCGTTGGATGGACATCCAACGACCACTGCTGCTAGAACCGTGTGTTGACTATAAGTTGGCAAAGCCTTGCATACGCATCAACTTAGTTTTTTAGGGGATGCGTCAACTTAGTAGGCCCACAAGTGTGTGGCAGAGAACTTATAGCCCATTTCAGATTTGTAAGAATGTAAAGCCCATTTTTGAATTCTAATGGAATTTACGACAACCCATTTACAGTTTGTTAAAAGTACAACCCATTTTCTAGCTAGGACAACGATTAATTATTTCAACCAACCGTTCAAAACAGAATTCAATAAAACTTCCTACATTTTCATGGGACCCGAAATATTTTTATCCTGAAATTTCTAGTCAAATTAAATACAATTTGAATATAAATTTGTAGTACGTAAAAATCCAATGAAACATTGCGCGCGCAACAATTAATGAAATTAAAATTTTCAAAATCCAAAAATAATATTTTATAAAGTAATTACGTGTTTGGTACGTTTTTTATAGTTACTACCCAGTTTTTATAATTACATCCCATTTATTATTTCTTAAAGCCCATTTTCTTGTTAAGCTTAATGCATCCCTCCTAGGAAAGATTTGCAGCCGAGTGGGGCAGAGAATAACAAGTTGACCTTGCCTGGGTATTCCTAAAAAAAGTATTGCTAGGCTGGATATCTGGCCTGGGCTAGACGGGCCACAACTCGCCCAGTTAATACCCTGCTCTCCTCTGAACAACAACGAAAACACCGCTCCAGAAAAACTCTGCAGTGCTCACACCTCAAAAACACAAATACCGCTCAAGCTGCTTGGTCCCAACTGTCAGCCGCTCCTTGTGCAATTCTCTCGTTTATTGACTACATAGGTTGACAATGGTGTGGGACCGTGATGTTAGGAAACCAGGAGGAAGCAAAAAAAAATACAGTTGTATATAATAAGGAGGCACTTGCGTACGTGCGGCTTTGGCCCTGGTGGGTCCCCACTGTCATCCTCTCCAAGTAAAGTCATCTCCTCATTCCTCATGTCCATTGACCATGTTGACAACGTGAGACGGCGGCGCCACGGCGAGTGCAAAAACTCGAAGGACGACGGAGAGGGCCTCACGGGCCCTACGGATGGTCTGATACAGCGCCTGCTGCTCATTCGGGAAGCGAGGATCATAGGTTCACATGTCCGTGATGGCATTGTCGTTCGCTTGTTCACCAGTGCTCGTTGAGGATACAGAGGTTGCAGCACAGGTCCTCCTATGCTGGTAGCTCATCCGCCATTAGGTCGTCGAAGTGCGGCCGCACCTGCTCTATGGTGAACACGGCATGAACTGGCTTGGACAGTGGCGCCGGCTCCTGGTCGGAAGCTACGTCCATCGTCTAATTGTCATCGCTCAGCACGGCAAGCTTGCTGGCGAGCCAGCATGCCCGGCAACTGGACCGACCCACTGCCAAGCACGAGTCTGACTGCCCTGGCCCACCCAGACCGCCTCCCTCGCCCGCACGTGCTTTCCGCCTGAAACGGTTAGCGCAGCCTGCCCCGCTTCCTGGTGCAGGCGATTGCTCCGCCTTCAAATGACACAAGTGCCTTCCGTACGTCCGTCTGCTGCCCACATTAATGATACGTGGTTGCCGAGACAGCTACTCTGGTGCCACACGTCTGTCCCTCCGCCGCCCACCATTGCTATATGAACTACTGCGCCAACCATAGACGCAGTCATCCGCCTCTGTTCCCTTTCTCCTGTCCACACCACTACTGCCCACCATGGCTTCCTTGCGCTCCAGCGCTCTTCGGGATGGGCGGACGATAGACCACAAGGAGATGGCAGCCATTGCTGCCGACTGGCTGGCCGGCAGGAAGCCGGAGGACGAAAGTGTCCCAACGGAGAACATGGTAGTCGATGATCCGGCGCCAACCCCCTCCCCCGCGCCATCCTCGCCGGTGCATTGCACCATGACCATCGGCAAGGCCCGTGCCCAATACATGGGCACGGTGAGGTAGAAGCGTCAGGAGCAGTTCTGGGAGGCGCAGGCCGACACCACCTGCAACCACCATCTCCTCTAGGAGCACCTGGAGGCAGAGGAGCACATCACCGTGGAGCGGGCTGAGCAGGAGGTGCTGCTCGACTCGTACCGCTCCGCCCGCGAGGGCCGCCTCGAGCGCTGGTGGTACCGCATGCGGGTAGCGGAGGCTGCGACCGCCTACAAAGTGGGCGATGAAGCGGGTGAGGAGTTGTTTCGCGAGACCGAGGATGAGGCAGAGGACAATGCCGTCTTCGGCGAGTCCCCGCTCCGCTGGCGTCAGCGAGGCCCTGCTCCGTCGAGTCCCCACGGTGCCAACAACGAGGCAGAGGACACCGCCGGCTCCGTCGAAGCCCCGCCCCGCAAACAACATAGCAGAGGACATCGCTGGCTCAGCCGAGGCCCCACCCTGCCGGCAACGAGGGGGAGGATTTCCCCCGTTCCGCCGAGCCGCCGCCCCGCCGGCAACGAGACAGAGGACATCGCCAGCTCCGCCGAGGCCCCGCCCCTCCGGCACCGAGGCGGAGGACCTATTCTGCCGAGGCCCTACCCCGCCAACAACATTGCAGAGGACATCGCCGGCTCAGCTGAGGCCCCACCCTGCCGGCAATGAGGGGGAAGATTTCCCGTGCTCCGCCGAGGAGCCGCCCCACCGACAACGAGACAGAGGACATCGCCGGCTCCGTCGAGGCCCCGCCTCGCTGCCAACGAGGCTGCGCCACTCAAAAGGAAGAGTAGAACACGGTAGGTCGTCGCCGCTCTGGTCCAAGTAAGGCCACCACTGCTACCCTCCGATTGAACCCCAGCTAGGCGGGTTTACCATTGACGGCCGATTAGCTTCTTCGCGGTGACGTGGAGTCGGAGAGCTATGTTGGAGAAGGACGCTGCTTCTACTTAACTGCAGGTGCAGTTGGCTGACTGAGACATGGGCCCAACATGCATCTGGGCCACATGTCAGTTACGCAACTACACCTGCAGTTAAGTCACTGAAGCTCAGTCCACTGGAGAAGAAGCTTGTGTTCGGCTAGCCAGACATAGGTGGGTAGCTTCGGTTAATTAATTACACCTCTAGTGCACCCCTTCTTAGTTGAAGAATGTATGAAATGTAATGAAATCCAACATGTTTATATGAAATCTGACCATGTATGAATGAATTTTGTTTGATTAGTTCGAATTCTTGTATCACTAGCATTGGATGAACATGCAAAACAATACGTACTAGCATTATTCCCAGGGTGATCACCTCATTTGCAGCAGTTTCACATGTACTCCCTCCAATCCTTTTTAGTCTGCATACAAGTTTTGTCGGTAGTCAAAGTATCTCTACTTTGACCAATCTTATAGAAAAAAGTATGAACTTTCACGATGTGCAAAGTAAAAAGGAACAAAGGGAGTACAAAGAGTTTAAGCAGCTTTTTAGCGTTCCTGTACATTGCTAACAAACAGACAGGCCTGGCAATTCATATAGAACATTCAAAACAATCGATGATTATGCATCTCAGTGATTCACATGTCGGAGCCAATATTTACATCACAACTAAACAATAAAGAAAAATCGATCGACACTGCTAACAGCAAAGGGCGCCCCATTCAAAAATATCAAACACATGTCTTCATTCTAACATCAAAGAGGAAAATTTGACAAGGTTGTCCCATTCCAAAATATCAAATGCCTACGATTGTCAAATGGGAAGGGTTTGCCATCAGTTCGGACATTGACATGGCACCTCGTGCTAAATCATCTGTTCTTTTTGTGTAGTTCCACCAAAATCAACCAAATTCGCGCGTAGCTTGTATGATTTCGCCCTTATATGTTGCAATGCCTTGAACTTATCGGCACCTCCTTTCTTGTGGTGGAAATGAATGATTTGATGTATTCATGAAAATTTTGTGCAGCTCCCATTGAAATCAAACTGAGCACCCCTGTTTGCACAAATACAAAAAAGTGATTAGTATAAAGCAAACTGTACTATGAATTGACAGTTTAAACAGGCATCTACATGATCCATGTAGAGCACACTTTAAAAAAATGGAAATCACCAGAAAGAATCCTAGAACAACATTGTACTTGCGCATCACAACAACAAAATGGAGATCTGTTAGTCCTTCTGAGCTGAAGTTAGTTTGGTCTTGTGGGGAGTAATGTAACCATCCTTTAACTGCTCCTTCTGATGAGAAGATAGACAAGGCTTCCTCATCCTGGCATAATCGGAACTAGTCACTTCACGTACTCCATATTCTTCTTCAGAGGAGGATGATCCTGTTGTGCAAAGACAAGAGGACAACTAAATGCTAGCATCCCTATTTGCTCGAAAAAAGGAAAGGAAATATTTAAAACAACACAAATGAAGCACTTCTCAAGGACAAGACCACTTTCTCATGATAGTATCTAAACAGTAGCACAACACCAATAGAGATGACAAAGCTCAATCATATGGATGAAATCCGTGGGCGAGTACCAACCTTTGTCAAAAGGCTTATTGTGTAGAGCATACAGATGAAGCACTTCTCCGGAACCATCTGTTGCTATCTACTGTGGTTGCCATGCTTACTAGATACTCCTTGATTAGTTTAATGTTTCCAACATCTTCGTGTGCAGTTCCACTAAAATATATATCTTCAAATAAGATCCCCGTTTGCACAAGTAGAGATAATTACATATTACATTAAGAGTGACATCGAATCAGTGGCAAAACAATTGCTCGTTCCAGCCATAGCAATAAATTAAGATGCAAAACTATATCATTACTTGTGTCATCACAGTTCTAGTGCTTCATTACAGCATCGTTAGTTTATTTTTGTTTTCCTTCCACTTGTTCTTCCCCTTCATCACTTGGTTCAATAACAGACAAGCTTCGCCTTCAATGTAAGATTTGGCATGTCAATTGGGGAGCACAAGTATAGCACTAAAGAACAACATTAATTTTCTGATGAAAGTGGCAAAATACATGCCAACAGTTGTGAAATATCCCTATCTTACCTCAATGGGATATTACGGTGCACATACAGATTGGAAGTCTTGTGTACATTTGTGCAGTTCACTAAATGGAAGCAACATTACCATACAAGTAGCAGAACATATGAAAGCACACTGCACAATCATGTGAAAGAAGGCTAGTACTGACCTCTCATGACGCGGAATTCAAACAACTCACAAGAAGAAGATCTGAACCAAATTTGCCAACACGGATAGGAAGCAAGATCTCCTCTTGTGCAGTTCCACTAAGATCAAGCAATCAAGCAATGTTGTCGGTGTGACATTTTGGTTGAACTTCACAAAACACTCTTGAAACAAAAGTGTTTTGTGCAGTGCAACAAAAGGTCACAATATCAATGAGGTGAAGTAGATAACCCTGTTTACAGATAGGTGCAAAGGAAACAACTAGTGGTCAATAACAATGGATGACACAAAAGCCAACAAAAAGAAGCATCTAACTTATCTAAATGGGAAAGAAAGAAAGATAGTAGCATTTCTCAAATGGTGGCATTGATTAATCATTAATATTAACAGAGCTTATATTAACAATAAAATTTGTTATACATGTAATTTGCTTTTAACTGTGGCATTGCATCAATTTTCCAGCGGCATTATTAGAGGGTGTTTGTTTACAGGGACATTTTGGTGTAGGGACTAAAAAACTCCGTGTCAGTCCCATCTAAACCAAACAGGAGGGACTTTTAGGGACTAAAGAAATAAGACCGTGAGGGAGAGTGTTTTGGGGACTTTTTCCAACAGTTGCCCGTGCCCCGCATCACACCTTGTCTCTATTAGTTCATTACTAGGGGTAACATGGTCTTTTAGCATGTCATTTAATAACCTCTAGTCCATGTTTAGTCCCTGGAACCAAGCAGGTAGGGACTATGGAGTTTTTAACCAAATAGGGCCTTAGATTAACAATAGCTAAAGAGTTGCATGGGACAGTGGACGCACCAGCACCATGTGCATCTACTGATGTATGAAGGGGTGATGCACAGTCTATTGCAACAAAGAACAAACAACCAAAGAGCATATATGTGTTGGTCCCAGTTTTGTTATCTTTAGACACCTTTCCCTATGTGAGCGCAACAAATCTATTCTTGCTCAAACTCTACAGCCTTGTCCCCCAAAAACAAAAGATTAGTTCGTTACAGATGTGCGTACTGAGTTTGTCATTGTTTCCCCTTTTTGACCAACATAGGTGCTGGATAGCCAGTCTGTACTAGTACTTTCCCCCTTCCTTTCCTCTTTGAACCACGTCCTAGATTCATGCTATACAACTTTCCCCACTACTTTCCCCCATTCCTTTCCTCTTTGAACCAAGTCTTATATTCATGATATACAATTCTCCCCACTACTTTCCCCCCTTCTTTCCTTTTTGAACCACGTCCTATATTCATGCTATACAACTTTCCCCACAACTTTCCCCCATTCCTTTACACTTTGAACCACGTCCTAGATTCATGCTATACAACTTTCCCCACTACTTTCTTGTTTGATCCAACACCTAGATTTGAGTGCAGAAGCGGAAAAAGCCCACATGCAGCTAGAGCAATGCATGTGGAATAAGTAAATTATACCTTAAGGTTCTTGGGGTTTGGTTCGGTGGGCGACCGGAGGCCGTTCGGCCCACACTATCTACGGCGGTGAAGAAGAAGGGGTCCCTCCCATGC
>NC_041381.1:527866367-527870563 GCF_002162155.2 Triticum dicoccoides | reverse complement strand
TGTTAAGCCTCCTTCCCTTATTGGTGAACTGATCCTGCCGGCTCTTTGACCAGCAGTGAGGGGAGAGAGAGAGGCCAACGAAGTCTTGTTTAGATATGGAGAGGGTGAGATAGTGTGAAGAGAGCAATTACAAGCACTGAGGCTCCAGCGTGTATATATATACTTGAGAGAGAGTGTGAAGAGTGCAAACCCTAGAAAACAAGTGCCGGGGTCGCAACATATATGTGATGAGGTGATTATACAGCCACTATGAGATCGTATAGCTCCGTATCCATCCATTTTGACCAGTCAAAAATCCTCCTGGCACCACCCCAGATCACTTTCTCTCTCTATCATGCGGGGCCTACCTGTCATTGGGTGGAAGAAAGAAGTCAAACAAAAACAAAATTATGCTCAAGTGTATTTATCGAACCCCAGACCTCAAGTTTGATGAGTGAACAGGCTAACAAGCTACACCACCCTCCCGTTATGTCCAACGAGAGGAAAATAACCTTTTATACATTCCTGCATTCATGTAACAAGCATGTCGTGTTTTTTTTTGCGTGGGAGTCATTGGGATTTAAATCATAATTGTGTCATGTGGCTTTGGTGGTAAGACTATCCACAGTGGGAGTAACATAGGTGGTAACGTCACACATCTTTAGGCAAAATAGATGATGTGGTGAGTACTTAATGATGAAAGAGAGGCATCACTACAAAAAAAGACACATCCGTGACATTTCAGGCCGAACGAATTTTTTTCCTGTCATACTTAGGACACTTCTATGACGATAATTGTGACAAAACCCGGTATCATCATAAATGTGGTGGGTTCCTACTTCTATGACAAAAAATCATGATAGAAAATGGGCTTTTCGTCCTGAGCGGGCCAGAGACGCAGCTGCATGACATTCTTTGGGCCGTCCATGATGGAAAAAACCGTGGTAGAAGCGAGGGCGAGGAAAATATCGGGGAGTTCCGGTTACGGTGGGTGGTCGGGGGCCGAGCGATGCGCGTTTCCCTCGTATCGCACGCGCGTGGGTGCAAGGCGTTGGGCTCTAACTGAACCCGAGCGAGGCATCGTATAATTGAACCCGAGTGATTGCGCTGCAGGCTACGCGTTAGTGAACCCAAGGGATCGTGCGATTCCTTCTCTACTGCTGCTAACTAAAGCCAATCGATGTTGCCTCTGGATGAACAGTGAGCGTTGCTGGGGGGGGTTGGATGAACAGTGAGCATTGCTGGGGGATTTGGATGAACAGTTCCCAGTGGGGATGGATGAACAGGACCCCGTAGTGTTGCCTCGGGATGAACAGGACCCCGATCGATCGAGCCGGTTGGGGCTGGATGAACAGGACCCCATGGAGGGCTGGATGAACAGGACGGCCCCATGGAGGTTGGTTGAACAGTAGCCGGTGGAGGGCTGGATGAACAGTAGCCCGTGGAGAGGTGGTTCAACAGGACCCCGTGGAGAGGGCTGGTCGAATAGTAGCCGGTGGAGTAGCGCGCGGTGGAGGCTGATGAACAAGAGCTCGTGGATGAACAATCGCAAGTGGAGGCTGGAGGAGGTCGACGGTGGATGAACAGTAGCCCGTAGAGGCTGGAGAAGGTCGACGGTGGAGATAAATAGTATCCCATGGAGTCCCGTTTTGCGGTACGCCACACCCCTCCCGATGAACAGGACCCCTGTTTCGATCGTAGCGCTCCAACACAAGTCCGTTTCCTCCGTTTTGCAGTACGCCACACCCCTACGGATCAAAAGGACCCCATTTTGACCGTAGGAGGTCCAACACAAATCCGTTTCCTCTGTTTTGCGGTACGCCAGACCCCTACCGATGAACAGGATCTGTTTTGAACATGGTCGGTCGAACACAAGGCCGTTTGCTCCATTCTGCGGTACGCCAGGCCTCGTTTCCATCGGTTGTTCCGTCCGAGCCCTCCCGATGAACACGACGACGCATTCTGTTCTGACCCAGCCGGTTGGCTCCCCGTGAACACAAGGTGACACAGTTTCTCTGTTTCAACCCAACGATGTACACCAGCCCTGGCTGTACGTATGCGCGAGTAGGCATTCGAGACCCCGCCCGTATGTACATATGTGGCCGTATTTACTTTCTTGCACCCTGGCCATTATATGTACGTGTATATGCTATGGGCGCGCCTCTACTGCGACACGTGTGCGCCTCTACTACGACACGTGCGTGCCTCTACCTTGACCAGTATGCACGTACATGTTCGTGACCAGAATGACAATGCTATGTACACTTCGACCAAGTGGGTCCCGACTGGCAGGCACTTCCTTGCGTGCGAAGATGTAGCTGGTGGGTCCCAGCAGTCAGGGGGTGAATCATTTTTTTTTTCCCGGACGCAATTCCTTGCGTGCGAAGATGTAGCTGATGGGTCCCAGCAGTCAGGGGGAAAATGTTTTTTTGCAAAATACGGTGGCCCGTCCGGTGGGTCCCTGCTGTCAGGTGGAGGCATAATTATTTTGCGCGTAATAAGGAGGCACTTCCTTGTGGCCGCCGTGGACCCAGCTGTCAGCCTCTCCACGTATAGTACTCTTCTGATGGAAGTCGTTCCTTGACCACATTGACCATGCCGCATCGAGAGCACCAGGGCGATGGATGACGACGAGGCCTTGGAAGGAGACAACATTGAGCCAGGGAAGACACGGCAGTGGAAGCCCGCGTGGAGAGGAGTACGAGGGTTCACTGGTTCGGCTGCAGTGTGAGGCTCCGATGACTCTCGTTTGTTGACCATGTTGACCACACCGTGCCAAGCGCACCAAGGCCGGTGGACGACGGAGAGGCCCCGGACTGGAACGACTCGGATATGGGGAAGATGCGGCAGTGGAATCGCAGATGGAGAGGAGTGGGAAACTTGACTGGTTCGGGTGCGCGGTAGCACTGCCATCCACGTGACACAGGAGCAAGAATAGAGGTTGAAGAAGGAGCATGGCTGTTGGAATAACATCAAACGGGTCCAGCTGCTAGAATCATTTATTGATTAAGTTGACAAAGCCCCGCGTACACGTCTGCTTAATAGGCCCACAAGTTAGCCAGCAAATCTGCTGGGTCCCAGTTGTCATCGGGAGGAATGTTTTTTTGCATAACAAGGAGGCACTTCCTTCCGTGCGAAGATACAACCAGTGGGTCCCAGCTGTCAGGGGGAGGAAACAGCTTAATAAGGAGGAACATTCCTTGCGTGCAACCATGGACCTCGTGGGTCCAAGCCGTCAGGCTCTCACGTACAGTCCTCATCCGATGACTCTTGTTTGTTGACCACGCCGCGTCGAGCGCAGCAAGGCGGTAGACAACGGCGAGGCCCCGGACTGGTTCGACCCGGAGATGGGGAAGACGCGATAGTGGAGTCGCAGACAGAGAGGAGTGGGAAACTTTATTGGTTCAGGTGCGGGGTGGGCCTACACTTGGCATAGAATAACAGGAGGTGCGGAGTGGAGGGATGGCCTGGCCGTTGGCGGGGTAGCATTTCGCAACGAGGCACACAAAACAACACCGCTGGACGCCGGAGGCTGGAGCAGGCGGTCCCGGCAGTGCTGTGGGAAGAAGACGAAAGATTGAAGAAGAATGCCAGCCGTTGGATGTAAACCAACGCCTTGCTTAGGCTTCAACCTACTTGCCCACATTTCAGCCAATCCATTTATTTTTTTAGTCCATTTGGTGGGCTGGGTGAAACAATGATGTAGCATCTATGCAACCCATTTATATATATGGTAGAATTTAAAGCCCATTTGCATTTTCTCGAAATCCGCGACTTGCTGGGCTGGGTGAAAATATCATGTTGGGCTCGACGGAGAAATGTTATAAAAACATAAACACATGATTGCACGTATATTACGACGTTGGTCAGCAAAATCTTTGCAAGCTTATGTATGCAATCACTAGGAGTTAATTTGCCAAGTTATATATAAACAATTATTATTATTATTTTGTATGAACTTTCAATTTACGAAATAAAATATCATTTTAATTTGATTTGTTAATAGGACGTGGGGTATTATTATTTTTTAGGCTAGACATGGGAAAGTTGAGTTGGTTCTAGGGAAAAGTACCAAGAGAAAACTCAGTTTACATCAAAAAGAAAGAGGAAGAAAATTCAGATATATGATTAATGAAAACAAAAAATAAAGGAAGTGCGAAGGTCTATAAAATGGTTGGACGAATGACAGGTTTAACAGAACCTTATGTTGTTTCCAT
>NC_041381.1:527837840-527866052 GCF_002162155.2 Triticum dicoccoides | reverse complement strand
TATACTATTATTGAAGGGAAAACATAGGTTCAGTTTTGCATTCTTATAGAAAAAAGAACTGAGTTGTGTGTCATCTTGAAAAAACAAATGTAACTTGGGCTGCTGATGCTATAGTCAAGCTAGGTTGGGAGGCCCAGAGGCTGCTTGATCCAAAAAACATTGAAACATGTCGTGGCCTACCCATGTTAAACAACAAAACCTAGGCCATGGACCTGGTGGGCCCGGGACTGTCAGCCTCTCGATGAACAATTGTATCCCGATTCCTCTTGTTTTGCTGACCATGTTGGGAACGACAGATGGCGGCGCTGCGCAAGAGCACCAAGGTGGAGGACGACATCGAGATCGTGGACCGAACGAACTAGAGCGGGGGAAGATGTAGGTGGAGGGGAGTACAAGGGTTGACTTATTCGGATGCAGGGTTGCCGGTGGAGCTCCTTCGTATCGTTATCTTATTTCATGTTGGCGTAGCAGGAGTTGATGACGGTATCGGCGAGGTCAACCATGGAGTCCTTCTCCTGACCGTTGCCAATGATCTTGTATTGCTTATGGATGTCGACAAGCTTGCCACACCAGATGGCCGAATCATCACATTCTTCCTTCTCTCCACCGTAGCGAAGGTGCAGTCGGCGCTGCCGATGAAACATGCGAATGCTCTAGAACCTCTGATGGCCCTACAATAGTGGTAGATGAGAACCTCGTCTCGCACGCATACCTGGGAGACCGCGATCCGCTAGTCCCGTTTAGGAGAAGAATGGATGGGCACAAGGTCTAGTCCTGCGACCTTGTGCTTTCTCGTCCGGTAGGTACTGCTTGAACTCAGCGAGGCAGAGCTTCACCGAGTCTGGATCATTGGTGTACATCACATTCAACTTGGTGCCACCATGGCACTGAATGGAGAAATCAAAGGTGAACTCCTTGCTGACGTCCATATCTAGCAGGCTGACCCCTCGGATCACCATTGGAGTCTCTTCAAGTGAACGAGTGAGTAGGCGGCAACAGCAGTTTGTTTTTCAGCTCTTGGGGAACTGGATTCAACAGTAAACTGACTGTGTATAGGCGACAACAGTTACTACCCCTCCTTCGCCCGCTGCACGCCTAGCAGAATATGCACCCTCGGCGCATTCAAACGCCTCCATTAAGAAACCTATTCCGGCCACACACGTCGGTTCACGAGTGGGTCTGTATTGGTACAGTAAGAGTTAAATACATCTACAGTACACCAACTTGCAATGCGGGAGCATTTTCATACAAAAACTTGAAAATTTAGACAAATGAGTCACTAAACTTGCTTTGCGAGAACAAAATCACACAAATCGAGTCCGAAACGGCCACATAGGATGCCACGCCGGTTGTAGTGAGTTGCACGTTTCAGGAGGAATATTTCCAAAAATGTCCCCATTAAATGTTGAAATAAGAAACTGAAACTAGTACAAGTAGTTAACTGAAACTCTAACTAATTGTAACGCCCCAAGACTGAGGCTCCAGAAGACTTCCAGCTATTCCGAGTTTTGTCGTGTTATTTGTTTTGTTTGTGCATTCATCATGCCATATCTTGCATTGCATCATGTCATCATGCCATCATATCATTAATTTTAAAGATTCATCTAAATAAATTGTATGGATCTTCGATCCATTTAAATCGAGGGAAACGCACATGGTGATTTCTCTTTATAACAATTACCCTCCAAATATTATTAGGGAGCTATGATAAATATTCCATTCTTTAGGAATAAACCATAACACACTTACAGTTTAAATTCCATGCATTTTCTACCTCAATTCCTTGCCTCAAACTTTGCTAACAATTGTTATCTCATTTATCGAGGCTCTTCCAAAATTCTCAACATTTTGGGTCTACCAAATTCCCACTTCCTTCCTACACTCATTTGAATTAAATTCAAATGAGTTTGAATTCAACTTCACGCCCATGCTCACTTTCTATTTTTCTTGGATCAAGCTCATTTTTATGAGTCCGGGAAAATTGTCCGCATGCCCAAATTCTTTCCCTAACTCTCTCTTCTTTTCTTCTCTCTAATTATTTTCTGCTAACGAATATGAGGGAGAGAGAGAGAGCCCAGCCAGGCCTCTTGGGCCTAACCAACAAGAGCGACCCATTCCACAGCCCACTTAAACCCCTCCTAACCCTAGCCGCACCCAGTGTCGGATCCCCAACTCCCATCGATGACTCCTCCTTCCCTTGCGCCGCCACACACAACACACATCGCCAGGGAGAGGAGCTCCCTGCGCTGCAAGGCTCGAGCACCTCTTCACCTCCTCGGCATCGCCGCCTTGGCGAGCGCCGCCCCAACGCCCCTCCACGCGACGCCTCCCCTTCTCCTGCTCCTCCGCGACGCCCTGCTGCCGGCCAAGTCCCGGCCTCCAACGCTAGGAACAGCCCTGAGCTACCACGCCTCCACGCCGTCATCTGCATCCCCAGCCTCCTCACCGGTGACCTGCAGTTCCAGCAGACCCCGCACGCCCTCTCCTTCCCTTCCTGCCTCGTCCTCGGTGCTTCGTCCCCGAGCCCTACCTGCCCGACGCTGCCCCGTCTCCTTGTGCCGGCCCCGCCACCAAGCCCCGCCGCCGGAGCTTGCCTTCGTCCCGACTCCGGTCGGATCAGGTCCCGCCACATCCGCCCTCGCGTGACCCGGATCCGCCGCTGCCGCTCATCCATGGCGCCATGGCCGCTGCCTATTTTGGCCGACTCGTTGCTACCGTGCACAACCTCTACCGTGCCCTGTTGTGCATGCTCTCCGCTGCCTAGCACTGTTGATGTCAAGACCGTGGCCGCAACAACCTGGATTGCCAAGTTCCTCTTCCGAAGTCATAAAGTGCACGAGGACATAGAGTACGACTACACGATGGCTCGTCAAGTACCTCTATCGCCATCTCCGGATCGCCAAGTCCAGCGACGCCAAGCCCCCCCCGACCAGCATACAACTACCACCGTGGTGCATTTCGCCAAGTCCACTACAACGTGAATGACTACCCTCGACCCTCAAGTTCACAAGTACCCTACGGATACGCCAAGTTCGACTACATGGATACGACAAGTTCCTCTCCGAAACGTGTACCACTACTGTCGACCCAAACATCTATGAACCGTGTACGACTGCCGTCGCCGTGGATCCAACAAGATCTGTGTACAACTACTTCCACTACGACCGCCACGAGAGCGTCTACTTCCTCTACTTTGCACCGACTCGAACCGCCCCGAAATGCACGCTTCAAAGGTATAACCGCCGAGACGATGACCCGTGGACGAATGCATGTTGTCTGAGATGAACCATATGTTTGCACCGTGCCCGTTTGCTTCATGCACGTTCCTCCTTGTTTGCCATGCCATCGACCCGTGGGAACCCGGTAACCAGGATCACCCCACCATCTTTTGCATGTTCCGCACATCCGCACACTTGCTCTTTTGCATCGGTGTCTCAATGAGTTGTCGGATCATCAGAATGTTGCCGTGGCACCATTTTCGTTGTAGTTGCCGTGGCACCCCTTTCGTTCCACCACGGTGACAAATGCTTCATAACATGCTCATGTCAACGTTTTCATAAAGTTGCATAAAACTTGCGTATGTCATTCGCATCATGATAACAACAATTAAAATGTTTAAAATTGTTGTTTGTGTTAAATTGCTAAATAACATATGGGGATTTAGGGAATTGTTGTTTGTTGTTTCCGACCTCATTTAAACTTGCCTAAATAGTTAGATTACTTATGTTACGCCTCTTGCCACGTTTAACAACATTTAATATTGTTGTGTACCTAAACGAGAGCGAACTAAATAACTCGAATGTGGTGTTTTCGTCAATATGCAACTCGTTGCATATTGAGCTCCACTTAACTTGTAGTATTGTTTGTTGCACTTGGCCATGCCATGCCTCATTAAACCAGACATGCATCATACTTGATTGTGCATCATGCCATGATTATGCTTGCGTGTTTACCATGTTGTTTCCTCCTTTCCGGTTTGCTTCTCTTGTTAGCTTCGGTTTCGTTTCGGAGTTGTGAGGATTGATTCGACTACGTCCGTTTGTCTTCTTCATGGACTCGTTCTTCTTCCTAGCGGGATTCAGGCAAGATGATCGCTACCCTAGATCTCACTACTATCATTGCTATGCTAGTTGCTTCGTTCTATCGCTATGCTGTGCTACCTATCACTTGTTCTTCAAGCCTCCCAATTTGCCATGTCAGCCTCTAACCTTTTCACCCTTCCTAGCAAACCATTGCTTGGCTATGTTACTGCTTTGCTCAACCCCTCTTATAGCGTTGTTAGTTGCAGGTGAAGTTGAAGATTGCTCCATGATGGAAAGGATTATGTTGGGATATCACAATATCTCTTATTTAATTAATGCACCTATATGCCTGGTGTTTTGTTCCACTCTTGCCGCCCTAATTTCCGTCATACCGGTGTTATGTTCCTTGATTTTGCGTTCCTTACACGGTTGGGTGATTTATGGGACCCCCTTGACAGTTTGCTTTGAATAAAACTCCTCCAGCAAGGCCCAACCCTGGTTTTACCATTTGCCTCACCACCACCTACTTTTCCCTTGGGAGTCGCGCTCTCGAGGGTCATCTTTATTTAGCCCCCCCGGGCCAGTGCTTCTCTAAGTGCTGGTCTGAACCAGAGCCCTTTGCAGTGCCCTCTCAGGGAAACTTGAGGTATGGTTTTAGTTGTATGGATTGCTCATCCGTGTTACCCTTAGAACGAGATATGTGCAGCTCCTATCGGGATGTCGGCGCATCGGGCGGTCTTGTTGGTCTTGTTTTACCATTGTCGAAATGTCTTGTAAACCGGGATTCCGAGATTGATCGGGTCTTCCTGGGAGAAGGAATATCCTTCGTTGACCGTGAGAGCTTATGATGGGCTAAGTTGGGACACCCCTGCAGGGTATAAACTTTCGAGAGCCGTGCCCGCGGTTATGTGGCAGATGGGAATTTGTTAATGTCCGGTTGTAGATAACTTGACACCAGATCCGAATTAAAACACATCAACCGCGTGTGTAGCCGTGATGGTCTCTTCTCGGCGGAGTCCGGGAAGTGAACACGGTTTTGGGTTATGTTTGACATAAGCAGGAGTTCAGGATCACTTCTTGATCATTGCTAGCTTCACGACCGTTCCGTTTGCTTCTCTTCTCGCTCTTATTTGCGTATGTTAGCCACCATATATGCTTAGATGCTGCTGCAGCTCACCACTTTACCCCTTCCTTACCCATTTAGCTTTGCTAGTCTTGATACCCATGGTAATGGGATTGCTGAGTCCTTGATACGACAACAACAGTTGCAGGTACAGGTTATGCGATGATCATGACGCGAGAGCGATGTATGCTTGTTTTGGAGTTCTTCTTCTGCTTTTTCTTTGATCAGGGGATAGGTTCCAGGTCGGCAGCCTAGGCTAGCAGGGTGGATGTCGTTTGAAATTCTGTTTGTGTTTCATCCGTAGTCGGATGTTGATCTCTTGTATTATGTTGATGCATTCTTGGGGCGTTTGTGCCTTATGTATGTATCCCCAACTATTATGTAATGGTTTGATGTAATGATATCCACCTTGCAAAAGCGTCTTCAAGATGCGCTTCTATCCTTGGTGGGACCTTCGAGTTCCTTTAGGATAGGGTCGCATCTTGGGCGTGACAAGTTGGTATCAGAGCCTCGACCGACCATAGGAGCCCCCTTGATTTTTGGCCGTTGTTGAGTCTAGAAAAAAACTATTTTGAGTCTTAGGATTATATATATCGGAGAGTAGGATTCTTTTTACTCCTCAGCCCCCTTCGTCGCTCTGGTGAGGACTTCTGACGTAGATGTTTTGACTTTCCTCTCCTCATTTTCACTAAATTTTTTTAGGATCACGCGGGTATCTTGGGATCGTTCCGATATTCTTGTGATGAGAACATTGTTCTTGGCGCCTCCTTACATTTAGGGGTTGTTGTCGTGGATTTGTCACGGTAGATGTCCTTGTGAAAGGACTTAGTCGTGGAGCCATCACTACGGGTTAACTTGAAGGGGTTAAAGCGGACACAAAGACACAAGGGTTTATACTAGTTCGGCCCCTTCGATGAAGGTAAAAGCCTACGTCTAGTTGTGATGGAATTGATGTGGTTTCGATGGCTAGGGAGCAAACAAGCTTCACCTAGGCTCGAGTTGTTGTTGTCTGTCTTTGAACCGCCGCCGGGTCGTCCCCTTATATACACGGGTGACGCCGGTCGGTCCACAGAGTCCCACACCGGTTCATACTCGTATCCCGGTTGGTCTCTCTCTATTCCTAACTTACAATGCAAGTTTACATATCAAGCCGGTTTACGGCTACAGGTTCTAAACCGACTACAGGCCTTGGGCCTTCATCTGCTTAATCACCTTTAAACTACTAATGAAGCTAACCCGGCCCAGGTAGGCCGGTTCACGCCCAGTGGTAATATCCCCAACATTAGGCCCCAGATTGATTTGAACTGGTTCATGTCAATCCTTCACAAAAATCTTTGTCTTCAACATCTTCTGGTAATTGGTAAACCGCCATGTCGTCATCATCTCTGGTTGCTGTAAACCGGCATGACATCATCATGAAGTTTAACATTTATGATGTCTTCCTTTATTAATAGATCTGCGATACCCAAGGCAGTAGCTCCAATTCTGAATCTTGTGGATCCTGGATTCGCGCGCCTGACACACGTCCCCTGCCTTATAAATAGGACCGAAGGGTCTTTTCCTTTTCTCCCCTTCATCTCTTCCTCTTCATCTTCCTTGCGTCGCCAGCCTCAGAGCTCCGCCGCCGCCGTTGACCTCTGCACCGTCTTGGGCCACTGCATCAACCTGAACGCACCAGAGCACCGCGGTAGCCTTCCGCGTCTTCGTCGACTCTGGTAAGCCTTCTGTTCTTCTCTAACATAGATCTATTCTAGGGTCTCGTGTTCTTGCCGTGTTCATCACTTTTTCATACTCGTACCCAGACTCCTGGACATATCTGTGAAACCCTGCTCTGACTAGCAGTAGCTTTTTAGCATCCGCCTGTAGTTTTACGCTCAAGTCTATAGATCTCATCCACATTCCTGCCCATTGATTTACTTCCGTTCTGCTTTAACCTTTTGAATATTTTCTGTTTTTCTGAACTTGCTTCAGATCCATTGCTGCAATAAGACCTTGTGAAACCTGTTTCTGCATACTTAGCCATCCGCAACCTCAATTGCTTTCAAATGTTTAGATCATGCGGTTTAACTTAATATAGAAAAAGTTAATAAACCGGTATATACCATTAGTCCCCTTGTTGAACTGCCAGAACTCTTTAGCCATATGATGCCACTTCATAAAAATCCGGTTTAAATATACTGCCTCCGGTTTAGCATTGTTCATACCAGCGCCTTCTTTTATCCAACATGTTCTTGAACCGGAATCACCTATTTCTTGTAGATCTCACCATAGCCAAACAAGTATACGAGTGCAACTGGGTTCCTTCTCGTGTCACAGAAACTCAGTTGGACGATTTAGTCTAGATCGGCGCTTTAGACAGCAAAGAGATTATCCACTAGAGGGTTCCTGGTGATGAATGTCCTCCCACACCTCAAGAGGGAGAGGTTGTGATCTTTGCGGATCACTTAGCCCAGGGCTTCAAACCGCCCGGCTCTAAATTTTACCGGGATGTGCTAGCCAATTTTCAACTCCGCCCGCAAGATACTGGCCCCAATTCTGTTACCAACTTATGTCACTTCCAAGTGCTCTGTGGGGTATACCTTCAAGAGAAACCCACAGTTGAATTGTTCAGAGACTGCTTCCACTTAAACCGCCGCACAGAATTCATTGATGGTCCCAATACCGAATTGGGCGGTATGGCAATTCAGAAAAGGAAAGAAATCACTTATCCCCATGCCAGACTACACAGTCACCCCAAGGAGTGGAATGCAACATTGTTTTACTGCAAAGATACTTCCCCTGAGGATGAAAATCCTTTGCCTGGCTTTCGTCCGGAGCGGCTCAGCAATACACACCCCTTCCCACAAAGGTTAAGTGCCAAGGAGAGGAGTAAATACGCTCCGCAATTATCCAAGCTCCGAGCCTTCATGGCCAACGGTTTAATAGGAGTAGATCTCGCACACTGTTGGATATCATGGAGCATACTGCCTCTCAGTCGGTGCTCCGGTTTAATGTGCAAGTATACTGGTAGCGTTGATGACCCACTCCGACACACCAACATCCAGCTCTCTGACGATGAAGTCACAGAGGCTGTGAAGAAAATGCTGAACAAACCGGAGCACCTCTGCGCTCAAACTGGCCTGCTCCCTTTCTGTGCTACCAACAAAACGCCAGCTGTAAGATTTTGATTGTACTTTTTACTGAACCTGTTATTGCTATCTCTATCTGACATCAATTGCTGCTTAACCAGGGTGATAATCCGTTTTGGAGCAAGAAGCTTCCACAAGACAAACCGGAGAAAGCAGAACGGTCAATCCGGCCAAAGACCAAGGTCATCAAGAAGCCTGCTAAAAATAGGAAAACCACTGCTTCATCTGATCCGGCTGTTGATGATGATGTGGGTAACTCGGACCTTGAGGTAGAACTCGATTCACTAGGCTTACTTTTTACACGCCTTATTGGTGATGATACTTGTTAGGACGACGCTGAAGCCAGTAATGCTGATGTCGCTGAGGTAATTATTCTCTCTTCCGATTCAGATCCTTTGCCTTTGCCAAAATTTCGCCAGGCAAACCGGAAAGTTAAATTTTCTCATCCTCTTGCTTACTTGGATCCCAAATTTCTTATGAAGACTCAGCAACATGAAGCTCGCCGCACAACCTGGCACAACGGCCAGGTAGTTACCTCCGCCAGTTTACCAAATAGTCCGGTTCGAAAAGCCGCTCCGAGGTGTCCGACCTTTTTATTAATTTATATCCTAAAGCGGGTTTCATCCGTCAACCTCTTAATCCGTCCGACTCCGATTATCAGGTTACTTCCCATTCTTCCTCCGGTGACTCATCGGCCACGCAGCTGCCACCATTGAAAATGGTTCTTGGGTAAGCTAGACTGAACATATGCTTCTGGTATACCACGTTATAACTTATGTTGTTCCTTGACTCTTTATTTCTCTTTCAGGGCTAAACCCAAACCGAGCAAGAAAGCCCGCCTGGATAAAGCGGCTGAGGAAAATGTCGCCCCTGAACAGGATAAAGCACCAGATCTTGAAACGTTCATTTATGAGGATATTCCCAATGATCCTCCCTTGCAAGATGATGCTATTCCTGAGAAAAGCCCTATCAATACCTCAGTCCCTATCGACCAGCCTGCCAGCTCCGTCCAGATTGATAGACCCCGCAGTCCTTCAAAGCCTACCGATAAACCGACCGCGCCAATGCAAACCGGCGAGTCCAAGGATGATGACATTGTAATTACCCGCATAGGTCGCTTTGAACCAGGGAATCCTGTCGCTTTGGCCAAGCATACTGTGAAAGAAGATTTTGCTGCCATGAACAAAGGCAAATGGGATGTTGATCTGGAAACATATGCTGCTCTGAGTGCCCAAGATGTTCATTCTGGTTACTTGAACCGGCTATATACTAGTCGTGACTGTGAAGCTGGCCTGATAAAGATGACGAGAGATAAATTTGAGGTAACTTCCTTGTGCTTCTTCTTTCTTTAATTACTGCCACTGTATTAATCCTCCTAGCCCCCAAGGGCCGGTTTGTAACCTTCTTCAAGCCGGGACTTGAATATAGTCCTCAATACTTTGAAATCCATCAATGTAGCCCCCAAGGGCCGGTTCAACTTAGGATAGTTAAACCGGGACTCCAATAAAGATTGTAATATCAGAACATAACTGAGCAAATAGCCATTAGCCCCCAAGTACCAAGTTGAATACCTGTATTGAGCTTGGGACTTTGGGATTTAGTAATAGATGAAAATTGAAGGTGCATTAGCCCCCAAGTATCAAGGTATAACTTGTTATGTGGTTGGTACTTCAAATTCTTGTACCGTTTGTTTAAAGCCAAGCACTGTCTTAATGCAGGCTGAAGTGAGGATCAAAGAGGACCGGATTACTGATCTGCAGGAAACTTTGAAAATCCAACAAGCTGAAACCGACAAGGCAAGGGAAGAATTAACCAGCGCTTTGAGCATCACAGAACAGCTGAAGGAGGGCTTCAAGAAGGAGCGGACTGATTGGGCCACTGAGAAGGCCGCTTTAATAAAAAGAGCTAAAAACGCTGAAGCTGCCCTTAAACCGGTGGTAGATGAGCTGACCACCGTAAAGCGGCAAGTACATTCCATGACCGCTGCTATCTTTGGTAAGATCCTTTTGGTTTCCTTGACAACTCTAGCCTGCTTATAATAGATCCGGTTTGTGATCTTTCCTGTATTGTTGCAGGTACACGCATTGGTCACTTAGGGTCAGATGTTCGGAAGAAGTTGAAGGCTGCCTACACTTTAATTGAATAGCTGTATACCGGAGCACAGCGGATTATCACCACTGCATCTCATAACAATCCGGCACCCACTTTAATCCAAGACACTCTTAATAGGTTGTCAATGCTTCCTGCTCGGATTGAAGAACTGAAAAAATCTGCTGCTCGAACCGGAGCCATTAATGCCTTGATCCGGGCAAAAGCATGGGTGCCGGATTTCGATCCTGTTGAGGCAGCTCAAGGCTGTCCCAGCTTGAAGGAAGACGGCTCAGAGTTCAATGAAGATGATTTGAGGGCGATAAACCGTGCAGTACGCCCTCTGGCTTGTCAATTGGCTGAAGAGGCAGACTTGTCGCATTATCAAGCTCAGTACAATGATCAGAACGAACGAGTGCCTGCACCAACTCCTGAAGCGGAGAATCTGATTCCTCCAATCCGTAAGCATACTTACGCTCCTGATATTGAACCGTCTTCTCTGATCCACGAAGAGGCTATCTTTCAAGCTTTAATGGGAATCGATTGGACCACTGTTGATTTCCAGCCAATGGATAGAGATGAAGAAGCTGAAGCAGCACGGGACGACCCACAATCATCAGACCGGGGCGATGAACAGGCTTGAACCGGAAGCCAGTTTAAATAGCTGCTTTATGATTATCCGCCGGAACAACAATGATCTTATTTGGGCACCGCGTTGCCTTGTAATATGATAGTTAATACTTCTGCCTTGAATATGCCTTCGTGCATAAGTACTGATGCTTTTGCTTGAAACCCTCAATTTATATTTCCTGCAATCCGAAAATCTTGAACTTCGGTGGCGGTTATACCGCCAACCGGTTTATGACCTTTATATATATATCATCAATGTATTTAAGACGTATAATCAAATATGTGATACAAAATACCTGCCATCGCTGGGCATGAAGTTGGCTGAGACAAGCTTGAAACGGAGTATTTATAAACCATTACCATCAAAGGGGAAAAAACAACTCCCATGTAAACCGTGTTGGGTCATTATGAGCCCCCCTGCTACTTCATGATGTTAACAGGAAAGTTTAAACCGGGCCTATTTCTCCAGATTACAAATGAACCGATTTCCGTCAGCTGAACCGGTAAAAAAGTGTTGTTGGTTTAAAGGAAACACAACAAAAATTGAAGAATAGTCATAAAAGAAATATGGAAGCAAAGGCAATGATAAAAACCGTTTGCAAAAACATGCTTTACTGAGCTGATCAGATGGTGTTACCATGGTCGGACAGGACCAAGCCCCCAATAGGAGTGACAATGGTTCAAGTCAGCCAGGTCCCCAAATGAAACCGTGGCATTTATGCCGATCAAAAGGCGTGGCAATGGTTCGGGTTCGACCAAGCCCCCAAGTGATTCTGTGGCCTTAGGCCGATCAAGAGGCGTGACTAGTTCAGACTTGACCATGTCCCCAAGTGATCTGGTGGCTTTCGCCTGTCAAAAGGTGTCGCATTGGTTCGGAAACGACCAAGGCCCCAAGTGATATCACAAAGCTTTTTTGAAAAGCAAAATTCAAGGGGTAAATCGGAGGCCGCTTTAAAACAGAACCACTCCATGTAACCACACATGATATGAAAGGACAGAGACCCCGCTTTAGCTGAGGCTCCGGTTTTATTATATCAATGATAATATATACACTGCCATATTATGTACATAGATAGAGCCGATGGCTCAAGTGTAGTAAGGCCGAAGATGAGCTATATTCCACGGCCTGTTGGTCTCCTCCTCTGATGTGCGTGAGTCTTTATGCTCTCGAATATCAATCAGATAGTACGACCCGTTGTGCAGATTCTTGCTGACCACGAAAGGTCCCTCCCAAGGTGGGGATAACTTGTGCATATCCGTTGGATCTTGGATGAGCCAAAGCACCAAATCTCCTTCTTGAAAAGTTCTGGATCTGACCCGGCGACTGTGATAGCGACGAAGATCTTGTTGATAAATCGCCGAGCGGGCAACCGCTATGTCACGCTCCTCATCTAATAGGTCCAAAGCATCTTGCTGTGCTATCTCATTGTCCGCTTCAACATAAGCCGCCACACGATGCGAATCGTGCCGGATATCACTAGGGAGAACTGCCTCTGCTCCGTAGACCATAAAAAATGGTGTGTATCCTGTAGATCGGTTGGGCGTAGTGTTGATACTCCATAGCACAGATGGTAGCTCTTCAACCCAACATCCCTGTCAGGACCCCGATCCTAAGTCACACCGATCTAGCATGTAACACATCATATCACTTTGCGGCCTCACGCACGGTATTCCCACGGGTGCCACCTTACCTGGCCCGGGACCGTTTGCGCCTTTTGGATCACGTATATGATAGTGTCGCTAGCATCCATATGACAAAGAACCCGGGCTGACATGGCTAGTCGTGAACCCAAAGTGGCACTAACTTACAGGGACAGGCATCCATGACCCAGCATCGAACGTGTCGGTCATCAGCTAGTGAATCCAGGCTGTAGCACTGGGCTAGCAGGACTCCGGTGAACCGGGCTGTAGCGGGCTAACAGGACTCCGGTATTCATCGCGTGACATTTCCCCGAAGGGACAGACACAAGAACGAAGAAGGACACATGCCGGCCAGCCTAAGTGTTCCGGAGCAGTAGCAAGCTACCATTGCTCAGTGGAAGCACTAGGAGACATTTCCCGGTAAGAGAGGCTACTAAGGATAAACAACTAGATAGCCAGATCCCACACATACCAAGCATTTCAATAACATACACACAATATGCTCGATATGTGCAAATACAACATGGCATCACAACATGACTCTACGACTCAAATATTTATTCATTAGGCTCCGAGGAGCGGGATATTACAAACATGGGTCTCATGACCCAACAATCAGAGCATACAAGTCAAAGCACATGCGGAAGCTTAACATGTCTGAGTACAGACAACTATAAATGAAAAAGGCTGAGAAGCCTGACTATCTACCAGATCCTGCCGAGGGCACAAGATCGTAGCTGAGGTAACAAGCTAAACGTCGAAGTCCACGTGGAACTACTAGTGAGACTGAAGTCTCTCTGCAAAAACATAAATTAAGCAACGTGAGTACAAATGTACCCAGCAAGACTTACATCAGAACTAACTACATATGCATCATTATCAACAAAGGGGATGGTGGGGTTTAACTGCAGCAAGCCAGCTTTGACTCGGTGGCTATCCTGAACAACGACTGCAATGTAACTCTTTTGAGGTGGCGCACACGAGTCCACATATTCACCAACCAATACACCACTATGGAACCGCTCTCGTCTCCCTACGAGAACGCCATCCATAGCACTCACGCTTATCTTGCGTATTTTAGGGTATCCACTTTCACTTGTCTATGAACTGATATAAGCAACCCAGAAGTCCTTTACCGCGGACACGGCTATTCGAATAGATGATGTTAACCCTGCAGGGGTGTACTTCTTCATACATGTTTCCACCACTTAGCGTCTGCACACGACATGTGCTCGGCAGACTTCAAGCGAAAGCCGACGTGGGTGTAGACCACGACCTACCTAAACACTCAAGTCTCTAGTCCAGGTTTATCACCTATTCGGGTTCCATCCATGAGGAGATCCGGCCGGAGTTTCGCTCACAGCCCCAAACGATGTGAACAGGGTTCCCGAGATACCAAACGGGCATCCGGTACACTGTGCCACGTACCTACCGCATCACAGCCCACCCCTACGGTCAGCGCTGTCCACGGCCTCCAGTAAGCTACAAACACCAGAAACTACTTGCAACTCCTGGATAGAGGACTAGGGTGAATAAGAAGTCGAGCGGGGTCATATTTCAGGGCCCAATGCATGGTAGTAGCTGAATCATGGATCACAAACACAGAACTCAGTTCCTAAGGACGGCTTCAATGAGACAACCCACCATGTACTCCTACATGGCCTCTCACCGACACCTTTTACCAAATCGTGTTCACACACTTAGCTCACACACAGTAGGACATGTTCACACACCTCTGATTCATCCCGGATGAATCAGACCTGACACAACTCTAAGCAGTAGCAGGCATGACAAACAAGCATGAATGAGTAGGCACAACAGGGCTCAAACAACTCCTACTCATGCTAGTGGGTTTCATCTATTTACTGTGGCAATGACAGGTCATGCAAAGGATAAAGGGGTTCAGCTACCGCAGCAAGTAACAGATGAATCGATGTTGTCCTAATGCAGTAAAAGAGAGCAGGAGCGAGAGAGTAGGATTGTATCGGAATGAACAAGGAGGTTTTGCTTGCCTGGCACTTCTGAAGATAACATTGAGTCTTCATAAGTGTCAACGATCACATCATCGGTACAACGTCTATCGAGGGGGAACAACACCGACAAACACAGAAGAAACACGATCAATGCAATGCACAATATGATGCATGCTATGACATGGCAATATGAATGTGTTTTGAGCTAATGCAACTAGCAACAGATTAAATGAAGTTGGTTTGAATACAAGATTCAAATTCCAACTCCATATATGGTTATTTAAATGCCCTTTATTTGTTTTGTCCAAAACAGAGGACAAACATTGTTCAAACATGCATGAAAATGGTACAGATGGATTCCTTGAATTTTTCTGATAATTTTTCATATATAAATTATTTAATTTGGAGTTACGGTTGAATTTCTATGATTTTTAGAAGTTTATACAATTTTCTGGAATTTCAGAATATTAATAATTCCAATAATTCATTATTGCGTCAGCCTGACGTCAGTGTGACGTCATCAGGTCAACAGGTCACTGTCCAGTCAAACCTGACAGTGGGTCCCGCGTGTAAGTGAAATTAGTTCAGTTAGAATTTAATTAAACTAAACTGGGTTAATTAACAGGGATGGGCCCCACCTGTCAGTGAGTCAGTGGGTTAGCTAAAATTTAATTAGCATCTAAACTAAATTAGCAGGGCCTCGGGCCCACATGTTAATGACCCAGGGGGGGTCAAACCCTGGTCAACTCGGTCAAACCTGCCGGCGACTAACCGCCGGCGAGGTCCGAGACGGCGGCGATGCGCGGAATCGCAGCACAGGCTACGGTTCGAGGCGCGGATGGCACCGATGGAACCCCGAGCCTCGTCCGCGTCGTCTGGTGCTAGTGGGGTCGCCGGAGACGACTCAGATCGACGGCGGCGTCCGCTTCCGCGGCGGCCGGAGTTCGGGCGCGAACGGTGGCGATGCTACGACGCACTAAAGGAGAAAACGAGGAGTGCTACGTGCTCCTTGGGGTTCACCGAGCACGGTGACGTGCTCAGGCGCGGGCTGCGGTGGCCCTGGCCACAGCGGCGCCATGGCCGGCGGAGCCGAGATCTCGGCTGTGATGGCCAACGGGGTTTGGGGGCAGCTCGAGCAACGTGACTAGAGGGAGAAGGAAGAGGAGCCCACGGGGAGTTGGCCGGTGCAGACGACGGGGCCGGGGAAGCGTCGGAGCGAGCGGAACGGCGAGGCGGATCTCTGGTGGCCGAGGAGGGGGAAAACGTCGGGGCGGCGCTCCGGGGCTCCTGTGGTCGCGTGAGACGACGAGGAGGACGAGGGAGGACCGGCGGAGCGCGAGGGCGTGTCAGAGAGGCTTCGGGATGGCTGCGGCCGCACGAGCGCTGGTCGGCGGCGACGGCTCCGTTCGGTCGCGGGAGGGAGAGAGAGCAGAGGGGGATAGGGATGGAGGGAGAGACACGGGAGAGTGAGAGAGGGTCGAGGGGGCCGCGTGGCGTCACCGGGGCGTCGAGGAGGAGCCAAGCAGGTTGGGAGGGAGGAGGTGGCCGGGGCGCGTGGCCGCGCACGCCGGGCGCGTGCCCGTCCTCCTGGCAGAGGAGGAAGGCGATAGGGGGGGTATCGGTGGCGGGCTGGGCCGCTGGAGGAGCTGGGCCAGCTAAGTGGGCGCCAGGTAAGTGGCTGGGCTTCTCTCTTTTTTTATATTTCTGTTCTGTTTTCTATTTAATTGCCACTGAATTCAAATTCAAGCAAATTTGAAAACAGTGCCAAAACTCCCCTGGATAATTTTATGTCACTTAAGGTCTACTCCTCATAAACATAAAATATCTCAGGGCATTTGAAAATATATTCATTATATATTATGAATATAACTCCAAATTCAAATAAAATATAGATTTAAAATTAGAGCCCAAATAATTCCTTAGAAATGTCCCAAAATTTTGGTTTGATTTATAACTCTTGCCAAAATTGTCAGAGCTATTTCTAGGGCATTTTGGATTTACTGATTGCAATTTTAGGGTTTCTTGCCCCTTTATTAAAATGATTTTCGAGGCTTTCAATTTCCTCATTTCAACTTTCGGAATATAGACATGATGCACACATGAAGCTAGCCTAGAGCATTACCAGAAGCTAGGGATGTGACAACTCACCCCCACTAAACAAGAATCTCGTCGCGAGATTCAAGCTTAGGGTAAGATGAAGGGGAAACGCAAACTAGTATAGTCTTCACGATCCAGGGTGCACTTCAAATGAACGTTGATTCGTTCACCATCATTATCTTGATGTCTTGTTCCGAGAACTCCAACCAACATGACAACGAGAGGAGAAGGGAACTCTAGAAGGATCAATCTTCTCGAAGGTCGAACAACTCAGGATTAACTCTCGGAATGAGACATAGCAACATCCCTCGAGCTGAGAGACGAAGCACACATCCATAAGAATGGAGTGAAGCAGATGACAAAGGTTCACTAGGTAGACAACAACTCCAGACTTAAGAATGTGGTGATCGGTTGTCAACGTAGCGAGGAGTTGAATTGCCATGATACCATAACGATGCACCTTAGGGAAGGTGACTCGAAGAAATATCCCCTTAAGTGGCAAAAGAATTACCTTTGATTCAAAGATCATTGAAACTCTTTATACCAGCTTAAGGCAAATCTCGAGCGATCATTTGGAGGGGGTCGGTAGAATGGCATACTCGGACTTGGATGATGTGGATTACCTTGTTGAAGACAACGTAATGGATGAATTTGCTTACCACCGGAAATGGAAGAGACCCATGGTAGAATGGCACATTGGCGGTGCAAGCTGGGAACAAAATGCAAATGTTGGGAATGATTCTGGTAACTGGGGGAAGAACCCAACAATAGAGAGTGAATTCACTGTTTGAAAGGGTCATAGCATTGTCGAGGAAACTGAGAGGAATCCGAGTTAGTGCCGATGATAACACGTAGCGCTTGTGCGTGCTCTCAAGAACTTGAGCATTTCCACAATCATCAAGGTTTTATCAACAACCGCGTCAAGGGTGCTGACAACACAACATACTACCATGATGAATAGCGATGGACGATGCAGATGCAAAGGAGGATAACACTTTCTCAGATTTCACCTTAGCGAGGCCAAGCAAATAAAATCTGGATGATCGACCGAGAGACATTTAGCACTCCGCTTCTAATGTTCTCCTTGATGTGCTAGCGTAATCCACCCATAGATATGGTTTGATATCTAGAACATCAAGTAAAAAGGTCGGACTTCGGGAGCACAAAAATCCATAAGGAACAACTACTAGAATAAGTTCTACGAGATCCTTATGGGGAGGTGGCCAACTTCCTCAATCAAGATATTATAATAACAGGTCTTCCGGCTGGGTGTGTTGGCCACGACATCCACTTTACCGGTTTCCGAGGGACTGATATTATAGTTTTTGGGAAATGTTCCAAACCATCATATCTGCCTGAGATTCAGATGTGGTTGGTGTCAGGATATTCTAGACTCATCGAGTCTAGGAAGAAAAACGAAAGTTTGCAACACAAATCGACGAGATGATGTTGCGAGATTCTCGGGAATGAACTACGATAGCAAGCTCCAAACATGAGCTGGTTCTGCTACTAACATGTGATCATGTTGTCCCAGACAAGCATGGCCACGTAGTAGTCTTATAATTAAACACTACCGAGTTCAGGTGGGGAACCATAATCGAGGATATCGAAGTCTTTACGCAAGTCCATGGATTAGATCCCAAGCATAGACTTCTTTTCCTTGAACAAGTCAATCAGTGGCTTAGTGTCCTAGGGACACATATAGAATGAAGGTTGCAAGTCTCCAGACTACAGAATACTTTGCACGTGTGCATGACTGATTTGGGATGATTCCAAAGGAAACAAAACAATCTTCCTCGAATTCACGACGGCAACTTACATCAAATGCACGTGAATCAAAGGAAGTCACTTCTTTCATCCAAACATATACTTCATGAACGGGGCATGAAGAAAATGCTTACACAAGTTTCCAACACTAGCTTAATGTTCAACAAAATCATGGAGGAGATAAGGATGTTGTCAATGGGCTCAACAACAATTCATCCGGGTTCCCTTTTAAAAGGAATTCCATAGTTAAGTGAACACGGTGATAGCATTGGTTAGACCAAAGAATATAATGGTGTATGCTCGAGGAAAAACCACGAGTAAGACAACATTACGAATATCGTTGGTTCTGATTTGATTTGACGATAGCCCATACTCAATCAAAGGTTTGGGTAAGATAATAAGTCCAGCAACTGATCACAGGGACCAATCGATGAAGATATCATCTTTCTTCAACACACACTACACAAGAATATCCCTTTGGAACGAACTAAGTCAGGCAAGCTTTTATCTTCCAACTCTCCAAGTTGTTGTCTAGCTTAACCAACTAGCTCAGGGATATCTAACACTGATTTTTGGAGAGAAGGTGGTTCACAAGAACCCAACTTGATCACGAGATCAACATAGCGGTCAGGCGACTACCTGGTGATACTTCCGAGAAGAAATTTGGAATATCATGAACCACCAGTATGTTACTAAGCTCGAGAACAATCTTTCTTTTCAGGGCAAGACGATATGATCAAATAAGCAAGGATTGGCACTATCCTAACTCACTGATCGGAGAGTGCACCAGAAATAAGGACTAGGTAGCACAATCAACCTTAGGGTGACGATTCAATAATCAACACGCTAAGAATGAGGTTATCGTCCATTTAACTACCAAGCAATGGAGTTGCTAGCAATATTGATTTCACACACCACGATTCACTTGTCGGCATTCCGATTACAATAACACAGGAACCGAGAAATGAATAATGATGGAGAGAAGTATCACTGTGTCAAGAATTCATAAGAGGGTGTGCAATTCTCACAATACTCTTGTGATGAAAGAGGGTGATACTCCGAGGTGGAACAGAACAAAAGTTGGATTGGCATTTTGATCTATGGAATACAACTGCTTTGACCAAATCCTAGATATGGATGAGGTACTGGAGTTTGTTTCTCCTAGTCATTCCGGAATAGAATGGCTTGACGGACCACAAGAGTAATAGGTATCGATGAACGATTGCACGCATACTCTTGACTATCAATTGATAGACGAGGGTCAGAGGACAACTAAAGAGGGACAACTCAAAGGAACATATGATTTTCTGAGTTGTGGATGCATGGCTTAGCATGTCGAACGAAGTTCAACATATTTTTTCCGGATAACCCATGCAGAAAGGTAGAACTGGCAGAGCCACAATATATAATGGAAAACTCATCAAGAGCACTCTGGTTGTGGTTGTTCAGTTCAACGAGGAATTTCTGCCATAAGTAGTTCATGGTATTTGGAAGAAGAAGATACCACGGACTTCAAGGACTATCGCAAAGGTTATTAATAACCTAAGGGAGCTAGCAATTACTATCAACATGAAGTAAGTAGGGTGAATCTCGGTTCGAAAACCCAGAAGTGAAATGCCTACTAACTAAGTGGCATCACGGGATGCTTACGAGAATGATGGCCAGAATCATCACACTGGGACACAAATCATGGCTAAATTACTAGATGATCCCCTAAGACACCTAGGGTCATAATACCAGCTCCAACATATATGTCAAGGCAATAAAGTACCTCAACTCACCGATTAGTGTGGTTAATCTGGCCCAAAGGAACATCGAAACGGGAGGAAGGAATTTGCAAATTGCTTTAGACTATTTAGAAACCTGGGATGACTCGGACAGCATAACGGCTGTAAATGCTCAGAAAGATTTGAGACATTCACAAAAATGGTGGCATAACCACTCAGAAGCACAATATCAAGGTTTCGAGATCAACAGTTAACATACAGAAGTCGTAGGAACTGAACTCAAGCTTAAATCCAACAATCTTATAAGTCTACGGATTAGTAACACGTGATCCTAATAGAAAGAAGAGATAGCCTAGTTCTTAATCCCCGTAGAAGAGAAGATGATGACTTAGATCAGAAGGCCATGAGGTATAAGGAGTAAAAAGAGCCTTACGTTCCATCCCACAATCAATTCCCTTATATAACTAAAGAATTTCTAGACTCAACTTCGACCAGTTTGGCTTGGTAATCCTACAGGCAGTCAAGCTCTGATACCAAAGCTGTCAGGACCCTGATCCTAAGTCACACCGATCTAGCATGTAACACATCATATCACTTTGCGGCCTCACGCACGGTATTCCCACGGGTGCCACCTTACCTGGCCCGGGACCGTTTGCGCCTTTTGGCTCACGTATATGATAGTGTCGCTAGCATCCATATGACAAAGAACCCGGGCTGACATGGATAGTCGTGAACCCAAAGTGGCACTAACTTACAGGGACAGGCATCCATGACCGAGCATCGAACGTGTCGGTCATCAGCGAGTGAATCCAGGCTGTAGCACTGGGCTAGCAGGACTCCGGTGAACCGGGCTGTAGCGGGCTAACAGGACTCCGGTATTCATCGCGTGACATTTCCCCGAAGGGACAAACACAAGAACGAAGAAGGACACATGCCGGCCAGCCTAAGTGTTCCGGAGCAGTAGCAAGATACCATTGCTCAGTGGAAGCACTAGGAGACATTTCCCGGTAAGAGAGGCTACTAAGGATAAACAACTAGATAGCCAGATCCCACACATATGAAGCATTTCAATAACATACACACAATATGCTCGATATGTGCAAATACAACATGGCATCACAACATGACTCTACGACTCAAATATTTATTCATTAGGCTCCGAGGAGCGGGATATTACAAACATGGGTCTCATGACCCAACAATCAGAGCATACAAGTCAAAGCACATGCGGAAGCTTAACATGTCTGAGTACAGACAACTATAAATGAAAAAGGCTGAGAAGCCTAACTATCTACCAGATCCTGCCGAGGGCACAAGATCGTAGCTGAGGTAACAAGCTAAACGTCGAAGTCCACGTGGAACTACTAGTGAGACTGAAGTCTCTCTGCAAAAACATAAATTAAGCAACGTGAGTACAAATGTACCCAGCAAGACTTACTCAGAACTAACTACATATGCATCATTATCAACAAAGGGGATGGTGGGGTTTAACTGCAGCAAGCCAGCTTTGACTCGGTGGCTATCCTGAACAACGACTGCAACGTAACTCTTTTGAGGTGGCGCACACGAGTCCACATATTCACCAACCAATACACCACTATGGAACCGCTCTCGTCTCCCTACGAGAACGCCATCCATAGCACTCACGCTTATCTTGCGTATTTTAGGGTATCCACTTTCACTTGTCTATGAACTGATATAAGCAACCTAGAAGTCCTTTACCGTGGACACGGCTATTCGAATAGATGATGTTAACCCTGCAGGGGTGTACTTCTTCATACATGTTTCCACCACTTAGCGTCTGCACACGACATGTGCTCGGCAGACTTCAAGCGAAAGCCGACGTGGGTGTAGACCACGACCTACCTAAACACTCAAGTCTCTAGTCCAGGTTTATCGCCTATTCGGGTTCCATCCATGAGGAGATCCGGCCGGAGTTTCGCTCACAGCCCCAAACGATGTGAATAGGGTTCCCGAGATACCAAACGGGCATCCGGTACACCGTGCCACGTACCTACCGCATCACAGCCCACCCCTACGGTCAACGCTGTCCACGGCCTCCAGTAAGCTACAAACACCAGAAACTACTTGCAACTCCTGGACAGAGGACTAGGGTGAATAAGAAGTCGAGCGGGGTCATATTTCAGGGCCCAATGCATGGTAGTAGCTGAATCATGGATCACAAACACAGAACTCAGTTCCTAAGGACGGCTTCAATGAGACAACCCACCATGTACTCCTACATGGCCTCTCACCGACACCTTTTACCAAATCGTGTTCACACACTTAGCTCACACACAGTAGGACATGTTCACACACCTCTGATTCATCCCGGATGAATCAGACCTGACACAACTCTAAGCAGTAGCAGGCATGACAAACAAGCATGAATGAGTAGGCACAACAGGGCTCAAACAACTCCTACTCATGCTAGTGGGTTTCATCTATTTACTGTGGCAATGACAGGTCATGCAAAGGATAAAGGGGTTCAGCTACCGCAGCAAGTAACAGATGAATCGATGTTGTCCTAATGCAGTAAAAGAGAGCAGGAGCGAGAGAGTAGGATTGTATCAGAATGAACAAGGGGTTTTTGCTTGCCTGGCACTTCTGAAGATAACATTGAGTCTTCATCAGTGTCAACGATCACATCATCGGTACAACGTCTATCGAGGGGGAACAACACCGGCAAACATAGAAGAAACACGATCAATGCAATGCACAATATGATGCATGCTATGACATGGCAATATGAATGTGTTTTGAGCTAATGCAACTAGCAACAGATTAAATGAAGTTGGTTTGAATACAAGATTCAAATTCCAACTCCATATATGGTTATTTAAATGCCCTTTATTTGTTTTGTCCAAAACAGAGGACAAACATTGTTCAAACATGCATGAAAATGGTACAGATGGATTCCTTGAATTTTTCTGATAATTTTTCATATATAAATTATTTAATTTGGAGTTACGGTTGAATTTCTATGATTTTTAGAAGTTTATACAATTTTCTGGAATTTCAGAATATTAATAATTCCAGTAATTCATTATTGCGTCAGCCTAACGTCAGTGTGACGTCAGCAGGTCAACAGGTCACTGTCCAGTCAAACCTGACAGTGGGTCCCGCGTGTCAGTGAAATTAGTTTAGTTAGAATTTAATTAAACTAAACTGGGTTAATTAACAGGGCTGGGCCCCACCTGTCAGTGAGTCAGTGGGTTAGCTAAAATTTAATTAGCATCTAAACTAAATTAGCAGGGCCTCGGGCCCACATGTTAATGACCCAGGGGGGTCAAACCCTGGTCAACTCAGTCAAACCTGCCGGCGACTAACCGCCGGCGAGGTCCGAGACGGCGGCGATGCGCGGAATCGCAGCACAGGCCATGGTTCGAGGCGCGGATGGCACCGTTGGAACCCCGAGCCTCGTCCGCGTCGTCTGGTGCTAGTGGGGTCGCCGGAGACGACTCAGATCGATGGCGGCGTCCGCTTCCGCGGCGGCCGGAGTTCGGGCGCGAACGGTGGCGATGCTACGGCGCACTAAAGGAGAAAACGAGGAGTGCTACGTGCTCCTGGGGGTTCACCGAGCACGATGACGTGCTCAGGCACGGGCTGCGGTGGCCCTGGCCACGGCGGCGCCATGGCCGGCGGAGCCGAGCTCTCGGCTGTGATGGCCAACGGGGTTTGGGGGCAGCTCGAGCAACGTGACTAGAGGGAGAAGGAAGAGGAGCTGACGGGGAGTTGGCCGGTGCAGACGACGGGGCCGGGGAAGCGTCGGAGCGAGCGGAACGGCGAGGTGGATCTCCGGTGGCCGAGGAGGGGGAAAACGTCGGGGCGGCGCTCCGGGGCTCCTCTGGTCGCATGAGACGACGAGGAGGATGAGGGAGGACCGGCGGAGCGCGAGGGCGTGTCGGAGAGGCTTCGGGATGGCTGCGGCCGCACGAGCGCTGGTCGGCGGCGACGGCTCCGTTCGGTCACGGGAGGGAGAGAGAGCAGAGGGGGATAGGGACGGAGGGAGAGACACGGGAGAGTGAGAGAGGGTCGAGGGGGCCGCGTGGCGTCACCGGGGCGTCGAGGAGGAGCCAAGCAGGCTGGGAGGGAGGAGGTGGCCGGGGCGCGTGGCCGCGCGCGCCGGGCGCGTGCCCGTCCTCCTGGCAGAGGAGGAAGGCGACAAGGGGGGTAGCGGTGGCAGGCTGGGCCGCTGGAGGAGCTGGGCCAGCTAAGTGGGCGCCAGGTAAGTGGCTGGGCTTCTCTTTTTTTTTTATATTTCTATTCTGTTTTCTATTTAATTGCCACTGAATTCAAATTCAAACAAATTTGAAAACAGTGCCAAAACTCTCCTGGATAATTTTATGTCACTTAAGGTCTACTCCTCATAAACATAAAATATCTCAGGGCATTTGAAAATATATTCATTATATATTATGAATATAACTCCAAATTCAAATAAAATATAGACTTAAAATCAGAGCCCAAATAATTCCTTAGAAATGTCCCAAAATTTTGGTTTGATTTATAACTCTTGCCAAAATTGTCAGAGCTATTTCTAGGGCATTTTGGATTTACTGATTGCAATTTTAGGGTTTCTTGCCCCTTTATTAAAATGATTTCCGAGGCTTTCAATTTCCTCATTTCAACTTTCGGAATATAGACATGATGCACACATGAAGCTAGCCTAGAGCATTACCAGAAGCTAGGGATGCGACAATCCCGGTGTTCTTTGCAATGGAACCATAAGCCGGGGTTTGATGCCTCGCAAGATCTCTTGATTAGCTCGTTCTGCCTGCCCATTGGACTGGGGGTGAGCCACTGATGATACGTCAAGTCTGATGTGCTCACGTTCACAGAATTCCTTCATAGCACCCTTGGATAAATTGGTACCATTGTCAATAATGATACTGTGTGGAAAGCCAAACCGGAAAATCACCTTTTTAATGAACTTCATCGCTGTAGCTGCATCACACTTGCTGGCAGGCTCCGCTTCAACCCACTTGGTAAACTTGTCAACTGCCACCAAAAGATGGGTTTTCTTCCCCTTGGATCTTTTAAAAGGTCCGACCATATCCAGCCCCCATGTTGCAAACGGCCAAGTAATTGGAATCATCCTCAATTCTTGAGCCGGCAAATGAGCACGCCTTGAAAATTTCTGACAGCCATCACACTGTTTTACCAAGTCGTCCGCATCAGCATGAGCTGTCAACCAGTAAAACCCGTGACGAAACGCCTTAGCCACCAGAGACTTTGAACCGGCGTGGTGACCACAATCCCCTTCATGGATTTCGCGTAAAATTTCATAGCCTTCCTCAGGAGAGACGTAGCGTTGAAACGCCCCTGATACACTGCAATGATGTAATTCGCCATTGATAATTGTCATAGATTTGGATCACCGGATTATCTGCCTGGCTAGAGTCTCATCCTCTGGCAACTCTCCCCGGTTCATGTACGCAAGATAAGGAACTGTCCAATCCGGTATAATATGCAGGGCTGCCACCAATTGAGCCTCCGAATCAGGAATAGCCAAATCCGCTTCACCCGGGAGCTTGACTGACGGGTTATGCAATACATTGAGAAAAACATTAGGCGGGACCGGTTTACGCTGAGAGCCCAACCGGCTTAAAGCGTCCGCCGCTTCATTTTTTCGACGATCCACGTGCTCCACCTGATAACCCTTGAAGTGACCCGCAACAATATCCACCTCACGACGATATGCAGCCATAAGCGGGTCCTTAGAATCCCAAGTGCCAGATACCTGTTGAGCCACGAGGTCCGAGTCACCGAAGCACTTAACCCGACTTAGATTCATCTCTTTAGCCATCCGGAGACCATGGAGCAAAGCTTCATACTCAGCTGCATTATTAGTACAAGGGAACATTAAGCGGAGAACATAACAAAACTTATCACCTCGTGGGGAAGTTAATACGACTCCAGGCCCCGAGCCTTCCAATTGCCTGGATCCATCAAAATGGATAGTCCAATATGTGTGATCCGGCTTCTCCTCTGGCGCTTGCAACTCCGTCCAATAATTGATGAAATCAACAAGCACTTGAGACTTCACTGCCGTCCAAGGCACGTACTTCAATGCGTGCGGCCCAAGTTCTATGGCCCACTTGGCAATCCGGCTAGTCGCCTCCCGGTTCTGTATGATATCGCCCAAGGGAGCTGAACTGACCACTGTGATGGGGTGCCCTTGGAAATACTGCTTCAACTTCCGGCTTGCCATGAAAACTCCATATACCAGCTTCTGCCAATGGGGATACCTTTGCTTGGATTCAATAAGCACCTCGCTGATATAGTAAACCGGCCGCTGAACCGGATACTCCTTGCCTGCCTCCTTGCGTTCTACCACAATAGCCACGCTAACTGCACGAGCATTGGCCGCTATGTATAACAATAACGGCTCCTTGTCGACCGGAGCTGCAAGAACGGGCGGATTGGCTAATTGCCGCTTCAAGTCCTCCAACGCTTCATCAGCAGCCGGACTCCAGATGAATTGATCTATCTTTCTCAACATCTGGTATAAAGGGATGGCCTTCTCTCCGAGGCGGCTGATAAACCGGCTCAGTGCGGCGATCCGACCCGCCAAACGCTGAACATCGTTGATACACTTCGATCTAGCCAGGGAGGTGATAGCCGTAATCTTCTCCGGATTAGCCTCAATTCCTCTGTTGGACACAAGAAATCCCAGTAACTTGCCTGCCGGAACACCAAAGACACATTTGGCAGGGTTAAGCATCATCTTATAAACCCGCAAGTTGTCAAAGGTTTCCTTCAAATCATCAACCAGCGTCTCCTTCTGCCTTGACTTGACTACAATATCATCCACATAGGCGTGCACATTGCGGCCGATCTGTTTATGCAGGCAATTCTGTACACACCGTTGATAAGTGGCTTGGGCGCTCTTGAGCCCAAAAGGCATAGATACATAGCAGAAGGCTCCAAAGGGAGTAATAAACGCCGTCTTCTCCTGGTCCTTAACCGCCATTTTGATCTGATGATACCCAGAATACGCATCCAAAAAACTCAAACGCTCACAACCCGCCGTGGCGTCAATAATCTGGTCAATGCGGGGGAGGGCAAAAGGATCCGCTAGACAAGCCTTGTTAAGATCCGTGTAATCCACACACATACGCCAAGTGCCATTTTTCTTAAGAACTAGCACCGGATTAGCGAGCCATTCTGGATGGAACACTTCAATGATGAAACCAGCTGCTAAGAGCCTGGCCACTTCTTCTCCAATAGCTTTGCGCCTTTCTTCATTAAACCGGCGAAGAAACTGTTTTACCGGTTTATACTTGGGATCAACATTAAGAGTGTGCTCAGCGAGTTCCCTCGATACACCTGGCATGTCAGAAGGCTTCCATGCAAAAATGTCCCGATTCTCACGGATGAACTCGATGAGCGCGCTTTCCTATTTAGGGTCCAATTTGGCACTGACAGTGAACTGCTTGGACGAATCACCGGGCACGAAGTCAACAAGCTTGGTCTCAGCCGCCGATTTGAACTTCAGATCTGAATCATGCTCCATAGTCGGCCTCTTCAAAGGGGTCATGTCCGCCGGATCAACATTGTCCCTATAATATTTCAACTCCTCCGCGGCACAAACCGACTCTACATAGGCCGCATCACCTTCCCCACATTCCAAAGCAATCTTGCGGCTCCCATGAACCGTTATTGTCCCTTTGTAACCCGGCATCTTGAGCTGCAAATAGATATAACAAGGTCGTGCCATGAATTTGGCATAAGCCGGCCGCCCAAACAAGGCGTGATACGGGCTCAGAATTTTCACTACCTCAAAGGTTAGTGTTTCAGATCGGGAATCATGCTCGTCCCCAAAAGCCACCTCCAAGGCTATCTTACCAACAGGATATGCTGATTTGCCAGGCACCACACCATGGAACACCGTATTAGACGGTCTGAGATCTTTGTCTGTTATCCCCATGCGGCGGAATGTCTCATAGTACAGGATGTTAATACGGCTCCCTCCATCCATGAGCACCTTGGTGAATTTATAACCTCCCACCT
>NC_041381.1:527809361-527837415 GCF_002162155.2 Triticum dicoccoides | reverse complement strand
GATAGGCTGCTCCGACCAGCGTAAGTAACGTGGTACGGCCGGTTCAACAGAGTTCACCGCTCGCTTGTGAAGTTTCCGGTCGCGCTTATCCAAGCTAGTTGTGAAAACGTGATACTGCCCATTGTTTAACTGTTTTGGCTGGCTCTGATAACTCGACCGCTGCTGCTGCTGCTGTTGGTTGTAACCCCCTTGACCGCTCTGATTATCCTGGTTATTATTACCGCCCTGATTGAAACCTGAACCGGAAGCTCCATCGTGACCCGGCCCATGGAAACCGGATCCTGAGCCACCACCTGACCCACGGTCATACCGGAAAGCATTAGAGTTTTTAAATTCCTGCATAATGTAACAATCCTTCCAAAGGTGGTTAGCCGGCGCCTCCTTCGTCCCGTGTTTTGGGCAAGGCTGATTCAGCAAATAGTTTAAGCGATCCGGGTTAGGATTTGGAGCCCCATTACGATTCGCCGCTTTACCTCTGCGCCGCTGACCCTTGTCCTGCGCATTAGTGTTAGCCACAAAGTCCATGTTGCCCTCCGCTTTACGCTTGCCTCCGTTCCCATGGCCCACCGGTTTGTATTGATGCCCCTTAGAGTTGCTATTCTTTTTTCCCTTCCCTGCTTCGTCATCGTCAGTCTCGGGATCCTTGGTACTATCAGAATCAGCATACTTCACTAAAGCGGCCATGAGAGTTCCCATGTCATTACAGAACCGCTTCATACGCCCCAACTTCAACTTTAGATGCTTAAACCGGCAGTTGCCCTCCAGGGTTATGATAGCAGAGTCAGCATTGATCCTGTCAGACGAGTGCAAGACTTCAGAAACGCGGCGTACCCAATGGGTTGTTGACTCTCCGTCCTCCTGAACACAAGCCGCCAAGTCTACTATGGACTTAGGCTGCTTACACGTATCTTTGAAATTCTGGATAAACCGGGTCCGCAACTGGGCCCATGAACTGATAGAATTAGGCGGCAGGATCTTCAATCAAGTACGGGCTGTGCCTTCAAGCATCATGGTGAAGTACTTTGCACACGCGGTCTCATCCACATCCAGCATCTCCATTGCCATCTCATAACTCTCCACCCACGCTTCTGGAGATAAATCAGCGGTGTAATTTGGCACCTTGCATGGACCCTTGAAGTCCTTGGGCAGACGTACATTGCGTAAAGCCGGGACTAAACAGGGCACTCCCAAGCTAGATGCGACCCCTGGCCCGGCAAAGGTGGTAGGACGAACCGGTGTAAGCTGATCCGCCTCGTTTTGTGCTGCTAACTCGGCCTCCCTTCGTGCCCGGGCCCGGTCCACTACATCCTGAGCATCGTGAACACCACCGGCCAGGTTATTGCCACGGGCCGCTTCACGGCCCCGCGCATTGCTTGATATGGCTGGTTCATCCAGGCACCTACTATAGCTCCGGCTTGGACGAGGTGTGGGATGAATCCGATCGCGGCTGTATGAATAGGCCTCCTGTTGAATCAAAGCGGTCCGGAGAAGTTCCTTAACCCGGCGTGTCTCTACTGCTTGTGGAGAGTCTCCTTCGACCGGGATAGCTTCTAATCGCGCAGCAGCTGCGACAAGATTGTCCATAGGATTAGAATAATGACTCGGAGGTGTCTGGACCGGCGGAGGAATCACAATGTTCTGCCAAGGAGGTTCCATCAGGCGGGGTTGGACCGTCGCTCCTGGCCCTGGTGCCTCGACCCGGTTTACCTCTAGGTGCCCCGGCAGATTACTGGTTCTAGCTCCCGGAGTGTGAAAGAGATTTCGAGGGTCAAACCCTAACAGCAGGCGTGATCTGTGCTTCCGCTTCAAGACCTCATGTGATGTGTTCTGGTCGAGCATGAGCTTATAGGCCTGGGCATCCAAAGCGGCCCGCTCTGCAGCCATCCTGTCCTTCTCTGCTGCCAGGTCGGCTTTGGCCTGTACGATCTGCTCTCTCACCTTTGCAATCTCCGCATCATGGGCCTCCTGATCCGCCGGATTGGCCTCTGCCAAAAGTACCGCTAGTGCGTCAAATAGGTCAGACAGAACTTGAACTGGTGGGCGCACAAGGCCTCCTGCCCTTGCTGCCGCTGCCGCTGCTGATCCGGAGAGCATAGCTGCTGCGGTCGAAGAGTGATTCGCCGCCTGCGTGCCGGCCATGAATATTCCAACCCGGTTGATCTGATCTGGGGGGTCCGGAATACTGTCGCCATCGGAACAGGCCCTAATCTGGTCATCTTGCAACTGGTACAATGATTCGGTCTCTCCGGTTGAGGACTCGTCGCCGGAATAGACGACGGTCTCGCTATTGTATTCTGACTCGTCCTCATGCTCTCCTCCGTGGATGACTCCCACGAAGGCACGCTTCACGGCCGGTTTAACCTGGGTAGATCTCGCACGCTGAGCCATCTCAACGAGGTCGGTGCGGATGTCCGGCTCAGGCCCAGGCTCACCAATCTTGCCGATAAAAACGTGTATGCCACCAAAGGGGACCCGGTACCCGTACTCGATCGAGCCGGCTTCGAGACCCCATCCTGCATCGTCGATGTAGAGCTTGCCGCGACGACTCTTGGTCATCCGGCCTACAGCATAGCCTTCGAGTCCTTTGAGCTTGCCCTCCAAGATCATCAAACCGTCGTGCGATAGCCCCACGGTGGGCGCCAACTGTCGTGGATTTGTCACAGCAGATGTCCTTGTGAAAGGACTTAGTCGTGGAGCCATCGCTACCGGTTAACTTGAAGGGGTTAAAGCGGACACAAAGACACAAGGGTTTATACTAGTTCGGCCCCTTCGATGAAGGTAAAAGCCTACGTCTAGTTGTGATGGAATTGATGTGGTTTCGATGGCTAGGGAGCAAACAAGCTTCGCCTAGGCTCGAGTTGTTGTTGTCTGTCTTTGAACCGCCGCCGGGTCGTCCCCTTATATACATGGGTGACGCCCGTCGGTCCTCCCACACCGATTCATATTCGTATCCCGGTTGGTCTCTCTCTATTCCTAACTTACAATGCAAGTTTACATATCAAGCCGGTTTACGGCTACAGGTTCTAAACCGACTACAGGCCTTGGGCCATCATCTGCTTAATCACCTTTAAACTACTAATGAAGCTAACCCGGCCCAGGTAGGCTGGTTCACGCCCAGTGATAATATCCCCAACAGTTGTGGCAGTGCCCCGGGGAGTTGAGCTCCAAGGTGTTGTCGTCATAATTTTATCGTTGTAGTTCTGGAATACCTGAGTTTTGCCGACATCGAAAATCTCTTTTATGCAGTTGTTGGTGAGATAACCTCGACGCCACCCAGTACTGGGGAGTTCGGGAGTATTGCCATAGCTCGTATAACGGATGCTTTTCGAAGGTTGAGGTACACGATTTCCGGAGTTTTCTTGGTTATGTGTTGACGGATGGATACAACTGGATGTAGGGATTGTTAGTTTGGGTGATATATATTGCTTCCCCTATATCCCCAACACCAGATTGCATAACCAGAAAGTTTCGGGAGTTTATAGGTGGGAATTCAAGTAGCTCCTAGAATATCTTTCCGACAGATGCATGATATGTGATTGGGTAAATCTCTATCATATGTATTTGTTCTGGCTTATTTCTGCAAGCCAATCCTTTGTTTTGTTTTGAGTTGTGGTACTCGAGTTGCTTCAATGTCAAGTGTTGATTCCATACCTTTCAAGTGGTGTTCTCATATTTCTATGTGAATTCTAATCCTTTTGATCATCGAGATTGTCATGTCAATTCTTTCCAACCGGCGTGCTTCTCTTCGAGATGATCCCATCATTCTCCCCATCCGCAAGATCAATTCTAAGTTTTCTCAACGGTGTTTATTCCACCTGCCCCAAGTTGCCTTTGTTTTTCCCGCCCTCCCACCCTTTTCTTCAAGGACTCAGATTTCTTAATCAAGTATCCATTTATTCATGTGAAGTCTCTTCATTCTTTTATTTCAGTGTTCTTATCCGGTGATTTCCCATGAAGATGCTCAACAGTTTCAAGCTCATCATCCTTCATTGTTGTTTCTTCTCCGGTGGATCCAATTCAAGCTTTCGGTGTTGATCATATCCCTTTCCTCGTTTCAAATGTTTTTCCATGTCGGTGCACCTCTTAATTGTCCACCTTCTCTATTCTTATCTGGAGTGCTCAAGATATCTCAGAAGAATCATGTTTCCATTCTTAATCTGTTCGAGTTACTTCAAGGATTTTTCTCTTATTCAAGCTATTTAATTCTACCGGTTCAATCTCTATTTCAAGCAATCCTTCAACGATGTTTCTTTCGAGTGGGCCCTAACCCACATGTCTTTTACTAGGATCTTACCTAGCTCTTCTAATTTTCCTGGAGCTATTCCCAAATTCTTTTCGAAGTTTGACGTAAGAATGAATTTCATCAGTCATATGCCTTTGTCCAAGATCTTCCAAATTCTTTCATCATTGATTCAACCTTTCTATTCTTCATTGTTCCGGAGTGCCTAAATAATTCATGGTGGTTCTCATCATCATTCTCAACATTTGAAGACCGAAGACGGATTTCTCCTATATCTTGGTCCGTTCTCTTGAAGATTCATAGTTCTAGCTTAATCCATCCTCTCATAATTGTTTTCAATTGTGAGAATTCTCTTCACCCATCCGACGCATTTCAGGAGTTGCTTCCTTTCTCGATCATCCGAAGGACATCATTTCTGAATGTTACTCATTCTCAGCTTTCAGCTCTTGTTCTCCATATTCTTCCGGAGCATCGTTCAAGTATTCTCTAGTCCGCCCATGATCTCTTCGTTCTCTTGTATCTAAAATCTCTCAAGTATCTTCGTTCGTTTTCTAATTCTTCCTGGTGTTTCTTTATCTTTTCTTCGTTCATTTTCAATTCTTACGGTGGTTCGTTTGAGATTTCTCTTCCTTGTTACCGTATCAATTCATTCGTTCTTCCCAAATCATACCGGTGGTTCGTTGAAGACATTCGAGTTGAGCTATATCCCTCTTAATCCTTTCTATGAGAATAACTAGTATGCAAATCCAATGCTTCTCACCAATTTAAATTGGTGAAGAATACGCATAACATAATTCTTTTTCTTGTTTCATCCAAGTGATTAATCCGTTCCTTCAGAGTTTGTTCATGAGGAATAAGTTCTTGGTTCTAAGATGTTCATCTTTTCTATCTGGAGTTCCAAGTTCTCTCGGTTATATCATCGCGAAGCTCCTTCTAAATCATCGCAAGGCTTCACCTTGTGTTTTCAACTTCTCTTTGTTTCTATCATCCTTTTTATTACCAGAGTTTTTCATGGAGGCTCTACATGGCGGTTCGTCAAGGATTCCTTTCATCCTTCAATTGTTCTTCAAGATTTCTCTCGAAGTTAAGATCCGCCAAGCTATACTCTAAAATAAACATGGTGCTGAACACATGTTTTGTTTTGAGGAGTTCAAGCATTCTTCATCTTGCATCCGAAGTGCAGTTCTTTCTATCTCATCTTTTGAGATGGTGTTATATCATTCTTGACAATTTTTATTCATGTTTTGTGATTCACATGTTGTCAAGAATGAGGTATTTTAAATCCATTAATCTCTTCGTTGGAGTTATCTTGTGTCATATTTCACCTAAAGCCTTCCCTAAGGAATGTTGCTATTGTGGTGATTATCAATGGTCCAAGTTATCTCTCTATCATCTTGGTGGAAGAAGTTTTTCATCTTGTTGCTGTTATCAATTATATTATTTGTTTCCATAGTGGCAGAATTTCGCCTCAATTTTGAGAAGTTTCCATAAGCCCACAACAAGCTTGTGCTTTCGTTGTTGGTTTTCTAACAACTCCGTTATAACCTTCTTGGAAGGGTGCTTTCCAAGCTCATTTGTGGCAGAAGTTGGCATTTTCTTCTCCATTCTGTTATTCCAATGATCTATCTTCTATTCTTTCTTCTGGAGGCATTGTGATGTTGCTCCTTTCACTCCATCATCTCGAATTGTGAAGGTCGTGTCCTTTTCATGCTTATCCATTTAACCAGAGTGTCGTGTCCTCTTTTCAAGTTCTTTTCATCTTATCAAGTCTTGCATCTCTTTTCAACCGGAGTGCTGTCCGAATCTGTTCTTCCTTGTTCCTTGTTCATCTCGTTTCAACCAGAGTGGTTCCAATTCCTTCTTGTCCATTGTACTCCTCATTCATAGCTTTGCAACCTCCAAGGTTCACATGGTGTTCCTTGTTTCTATTTTCTACCATAGTGCTCTCAATTGTGTTCAAGTCCGTTGTGTTCTTTCTTTCAACTTTTAAACCTCTCAAGGTTCTTTGGTTTCACTCTTTTGTCGAAGAAGCAACTTAGTTTTACATCTTCTCTTCCTCTTCCGTTTCTCTCCGGTGCTATCCTAGATCTCGGGACGAGATCCTCCTGTAGTGGTGGAGTGTTGTAACGCCCCGAGACTGACGATCCAGAAGACTTCATGCTATTCCAAGTTTTGTCGTGTTATTTGTTTTGTTTGTGCATTCATCATGCCATCTCTTCCGTTGCATCATGTCATCATGCCATCATATCATTAATTTTAAAGATTCATCTAAATAAATTGTATGGATCTTCGATCCATTTAAATCGAGGGAAACGCACATGGTGATTTCTCTTTATAACAATTACCCTCCCAATATTATTAGGGAGCTATGATAAATATTCCATTCTTTAGGAATTAACCATAACACACTTACAGTTTAAGTTCCATGCATTTTTACCTCAATTCCTTGCCTCAAACTTTGCCAACAATTCTTATCTCATTTATCGAGGCTCTTCCAAAATTCTCAACATTTTGGGTCTACCAAATTCCCACTTCCTTCCTACACTCATTTGAATTAAATTCAAATGAGTTTGAATTCAACTTCACCCCCATGCTCACTTTCTATTTTTCTTGGATCAAGCTCATTTTTATGAGTCCGGGAAAATTGTCTGCATGCGCAAATTCTTTCCCTAACCCTCTCTTCTTTTCTTCTCTCTAATTCTTTTCTGCTAAAGAATATGAGGGAGAGAAAGAGAGCCCAGCCAGGCCTCTTGGGCCTAACCAACCGGACCGACCCGTTCCCACAGCCCACTTAAACCCCTCCTAACCCTAGCCGCACCCAGCGCCCAATCCCCAACTCCCATCGATGACTCCTCCTTCCCTTGCGCTGCCACACACAACACACATCGCCAGGGAGAGGAGCTCCCCGCGCTGCAAGGCTCGAGCACCTCTTCCCCTCCTCGCCATCGCCGCCCCGGTGAGCGCCGCCCCAACACCCCTCCACGCGACGCCTCCCCTTCTCCTGCTCCTCCGCGACGCCCTGCTGCCGGCCAAGTCCCGGCCTCCAACGCTAGGAACAGCCCCGAGCTGCCGCGCCTCCATGCCGTCATCCGCATCCCCAGCCTCCTCGCCGGTGACCTGCAGTTCCAGCAGACCCCGCGCGCCCTCTCCTTCCCTTCCTGCCTCATCCTCGGTGCTTCATCCCCGAGTCCTACGCGCCCGATGCTGCCCCGTCTCCTTGTGCCGGCCCCACCACCAAGCCCCGCTGCTAGAGCTCGCCTTCGTCCCGACTCCGGCCAGATCAGGTCCCGCCGGATCCGCCCTCGCGTGACCCGGATCGGCCGATGCCGCTGATCCATGGCGCCATGGCCTCTGCCTCTTTTGGCCGACCCGTTACTGCCGTGCACAACCTCTGTTGTGCCTTGTTGTGCGTGCTCTTTGCTGCCTAGCACTGTTGACGTCAAGACTGTGGCTGCAACAACCTGGATTGCCATGTTCCTCTTTCGAAGTCATCAGGTGCGCGAGGACCTCGAGTACGACTACACGATGGCCCGTGAAGTACCTCTATCACCGTCTCCGGATCGCCAAGTCCAGCGACACTGAGTTCCCACCCGACCAGCATACAACTACCGTCGTGGTGCATTTCGCCAAGTCCAATACAACGTGAATGACTACCGTCGACCCTCAAGTTCACAAGTACCCTACGGATATGCCAAGTTCGACTACATGGATACAACAAGTTCCTCTCCGAAATGTGTACCACTACTGTCGACCCGAACATCTACGAACCGCGTACAACTGCCGTCGCCGTGGATCCAACAAGATCCGTGTAGAACTACTTCCACTATGACCGCCACGAGAACGTCTACTTCCTCTACTTTGCACCGACTCGAACCGCCCGGAAATGCACGCTTCAAAGGTATAACCGCTGAGACGATGACCCGTGGACGAATGCATGCTGTCTGAGATGAACCGTATGTTTGCACCGTGCCCGTTTGCTTCACGCACGTTCCTCCTTGTTTGCCATGCCATCGACCCGTGGGAACCCGATAACCGGGATCACTCCACCATCTTTTGCATGTTCCGCACATCCGCACACTTGCTCTTTTGCATCGGTGTCTCAATGAGTTGTTGGATCATCGGAATGTTGCCGTGGCACCATTTCCGTTGTAGTTGTCGTGGCACCCCTTTCGTTCCACCGCGGTGACAAATGCTTCATAACATGCTGATGTCAATGTTTTCATAAAATTGCATAAAACTTGCATATGTCATTCGCATCATGATAACAACAATTAAAATGTTTAAAATTGTTGTTTGCGTTAAATTGCTAAATAACATATGGGGATTTCCGGAATTGTTGTTTGTTGTTTCCGGCCTCATTTAAACTTGCCTAAATAGTTAGATTACTTATGTTACGCCTCTTGCCACGTTTAACAACATTTAATATTGTTGTGTACCTAAACGAGAGCGAACTAAATAACTCGAATGTGGTGTTTTCGTCAATATGCAACTCGTTGCATATTGAGCTCCACTTAACTTGTAGTATTGTTTGTTGCACTTTGCCATGCCATGCCTCATTAAATCGGACATGCATCATACTTGATTGTGCATCATGCCATGATTATGCTTGTGTGTTTACCATGTTGTTTCCTCCTTTCCGATTTGCTTCTCTCCTTAGCTTCGGTTTCGTTCCGGAGTTGTGAGGATTCGTTCGACTACGTCCGTTTGTCTTCTTCATGGACTCGTTCTTCTTCCTAGCGGGATTTCAGGCAAGATGATCGCTACCTTGGATCTCACTACTATCATTACTATGCTAGTTGCTTCGTTCTATCGCTATGCTGAGCTACCTATCACTTGTTCTTCAAGCCTCCCAATTTGACATGTCAGCCTCTAACCTTTTCACCCTTCCTAGCAAACCATTGCTTGGCTATGTTACCGCTTTGCTCAGTCCCTCTTATAGCGTTGTTAGTTGCAGGTGAAGTTGAAGAATGCTCCATGATGGACAGGATTATGTTGTGATATCACAATGTCTCTTATTTAATTAATGCACCTATATACTTGGTAAATGGTGGAAGGCTCGGCCTTATGCCTGGTGTTTTGTTCCACTCTTGTCGCCCTAATTTCCGTCATACCGGTGTTATGTTCCTTGATTTTGCGTTCCTTACGCGGTTGGGTGATTTATGGGACCCCCTTGATAGTTCGCTTTGAATAAAACTCCTCCAGCAAGGCCCAACCTTGGTTTTACCATTTGCCTCACCACCACCTACTTTTCCCTTGGGAGTCGCGCTCTCGAGGGTAATCTTTATTTAGCCCCCCCGAGCCAGTGCTTCTCTAAGTGCTGGTCCGAACCAGAGCCCTTTGCAGTGCCCCCTCAGGGAAAATTGAGGTTTGGTTTTAGTTGTACGGATTGCTCATCTGGTGTTGCCCTGAGAATGAGATATGTGCAGCTCCTATCGGGATGTCAGCGCATCGGGCGGTCTTGCTGGTCTTGTTTTACCATTGTCGAAATGTCTTGTAAACCGGGATTTCGAGACTGATCGGGTCTTCCTGGGAGAAGGAATATCCTTCGTTGACCGTGAGAGCTTATGATGGGCTAAGTTGGGACACCCCTGCAGGGTATAAACTTTCGAGAGCCGTGCCCGCGGTTATGTGGCAGATGGGAATTTGTTAATGTCCGGTTGTAGATAACTTGACACCAGATCCGAATTAAAACACATCAACCGCGTGTGTAGCTGTGATGGTCTCTTCTCGGCGGAGTCCGGGAAGTGAACACGGTTTTGGGTTATGTTTGACGTAAGCAGGAGTTCAAGATCACTTCTTGATCATTGCTAGCTTCACGAACGTTCCGTTTGCTTCTCTTCTCGCTCTTATTTGCGTATGTTAGCCACCATATATGCTTAGATGCTGCTGCAACCTCACCACTTTACCCCTTCCTTACCCATTAAGCTTTGCTAGTCTTGATACCCATGGTAATGGGATTGCTGAGTCCTCGTGGCTCACAGATTACTACAACAACAGTTGCAGGTACAGGTTATGTGATGATCATGACGCGAGAGCGGTGTTTGCTTGTTTTGGAGTTCTTCTTACGCTTCTTGTTCGATCAGGGGATAGGTTCCAGGTCGACAGCCTGCGCTAGCAGGGTGGATGTCGTTTGACTTTTTGTTTGTGTTTCATCCGTTGTTGGATGTTGATCTCTTGTATGATGTTGATGTATTCTTGGGGCGTTTGTGCCTTATGTATGTATCCCCAACTATTATGTAATGGTTTGATGTAATGATATCCACCTTGCAAAAGCGTCTTCAAGATGTGCTTCTATCCTTGGTGGGACCTTCGAGTTCCTTTAGGATCGGGTCGCATCTTGGGCGTGACACTAATAGTGTGAAACTAGTACTTGTAGACACATACACTTAACTGGAGATGCACCCTGATTCCTGCAGCATGGAAGATGAGCCGCCGAAGTCACCTATGTTGTCAGATTTAGGGATCCGCAAACCCGTGAGAGGTTCAAACTCTAGGGTGCGTGCGGAGATCTCTTCCTACCCAGCCTGCCTACTCGCGATTCTCCTAACCCTAGCATGTCAGGCTCAAAGAGACACAAAGGCACAACAATTTATACTGGTTTGGCCACCGTTGTGGTGTAATACCCTACTCCAGTACAGTCTATCCTGACAAAAGTAGTCTTCGCCTGCGAAAAGCCTCTTGTCATGATGCTACGGTAGGCTCGTCGATGACCTCCGTCCTGCCGTCCTGGCAGTCTTGGTCTCGTTACACCGGAATGGAAACCTTTGGCTGATCCCTCGGGACTCTGTGCCTGTGGCTTGCCTCCTTTGCACCGAAGAGGAAACCTACGCTTTGCGCCCGCCTAGCGCCTACCTGGCACCCGCCTGGCCTTGGTCATCCTGGCTCACGTCAGCTGAGCCTCGTGATGTACTTGCATAGAACTCTCCGCCCCTCAAGAGCCAGCCTGAGGAGGCCGATTCCTTTGAGGGTCTTGGCGTCATCCGCCTCGCGAGGCTTGGCCCCTCGCGAGGGTCTTGCGGTGTTTGTGTTGAAGCTGGGCCGTACCGGGCCGTCGATGGTGCCACATGGCGGACCACAGGCAGGCAGGGCTGGATACCACCGAATCCAGGACGCCGACAGTAGCCCCCGGGCCCAAGGCGTGCTCGGACTTGGCTTCCAGGCAAAGCCAAAGGGCAAGTGCGGAGCGTCGCAGGCCCTAACCGCCTCTGGCCTTGATAACGTGTGGCAATTGATGGGACGTGGGAGAATCCACTTCCCCATGCTGCCTCGGCAACTCCTCGACTTGACAACTGCATGCTGTATGCAGAGAGAATCATCATTACTAGAAATAGTGGGAGGACGGCGATTTACCTTCCCCTGGCTATAAATATGTGGGCGGCCGGAGCCCTTGCCCACCTTTCTTTCGTATTGCTCCCGTCTGCTTCTCTTCTCTTCCATCTTGCCTTCATGGCACCGATCATAAGGTATTCCGCGGCAGAGAAAGGGAGGGCCCCTCAGGAGGGCTAGATCCTCTCTCGATGAAGAAATGGCTTCTCCTTCCTCATGATGCCGACGCGGGGCGAGAGGTGACTAGGCCTTGGCAATCGAGGCCTCCGCCCGACTTCCCTCTTCCCGTATATGCTCGCGCCTAGGAAGGAGGAGAGCGTCAATGGGTGTCGCCTCACGAAGGTGGCAGGGCCACCATTGCCCTGCCGTCCACACCATGGACCAATGCCAAGGACAGCTCGCGCGAGTTTGTGGTGTGGGCGGTGATGCCCCCGAACACCTGGATCAGACTCCCACGGTTCTTCACCGGCGAGCTGCCTCTGAGGGGGCCGGTCGAGTTGTGCCTGCAGCATGCTGGGTGCCGCAGCTTGGCGACTGGAGCCGAAGTCGAGGTGGTGCCGCTTGGAGACGTCTTCATGACTCGAGGATGGGGCGAGATTGCCTAGGCTTGTCGCACAGAGGGAGCCCTGACAATCCACTTCAAGTACGATGGTGCGGCCACCCTGTTCTTCAAGGTCTTCAACAAGGAGGGCGAACGGCTGGAGTACTGCCCTGGAGGAGGCAACCTGAGGGATGCCGCAGCGGGTGCTGGACCTGCTGCTGTCCCCTTTGGTGCTTCGTCCAGTAGCAGCGACGACTCCTGGGAATCCAACGACTCTCTTGAGCCCAGTGATTCTCCGGAGTCGAGCAACGACAGTTACGTGCCGCCGAGCTCCCGTCGAGGCCGCAGCGCCGCTGTGGTTGCCGCCCGGCGTTGTCAGTGATACCGCAGGGCCTTGTAGTTGCTTTTCCTTTGCAAGATGAAGATCAGCCCCCGTGGGGTTTGTAAGGATCGGGATGTACTTAATAGAAATGCTGTTTCTTTTGATTTCATGATGGATGTGTGTATTCTAGTTCAGCTCGGTTTATCCCTTTTCTTTTCCCTAGACAGCGTGGCGCTCTACGCCGATAGGACCCAGTCCCCAGGCAGGCTTCAGCCGTCGCTAGTATGCCAGGTCGCGATGCCATGGTCAAGGCTAGGAGGTGCACGGCCCAAGGTCCGGTAAGAGCTCGTGAGGCGCGATGCTCACGAGGTCCCCTTTGGCATGCAAGCAGCTGCATAGAAAATTGAAAAGGTGGGGGGGGGGACTACCCAAGTGGAACTGCGAGGCAGGGCGTACGAGGAGCGAAACCGGTGTTGTGACGAGTCGAGACTTATCTTTTTGGTGTCTGGGTCCTTTAAGGAGGTGACGCCTGCCCCCACGCCCGCAATATCGTTGGGTGCAGCTTGCCTTGGCCACCTTCTTGCCTCACTCGCCTAGGTGCTCTACATCCTCGGGACCCGGCCCTCGAGCAAGCTCAGCCACCGCTGGTATGCCAGGTTACGATGTCGTGGTCAAGGCCAGGGGGTGAGGGTTGGAGAGCCAGTAGGAGCTCCCGAGATGCCATGCTCGGGAGGCCGCCCTTTAACGTGCAAGCGACTCGCGAGGCCAGATGGTGGTTGTTCAAGCAAATCCGTGGCCCTGGCCGCCAGATGAACCTGCAGATTAGATGACAGGATGGACCGGGACCCTTGCGAAGCGGGCCCGGAGTATGGGGCGTGAGACAAAGGCACCGAGGACCTGGTGAGGTGGTGTACGCGAGGTGGGCCGTGAACCAGAGCTCGGTCCCCGAGTTTATCAGCGTTGCAGGGACGGACCCGAGCACAAGCGCTGTGCCGGTGTGAGTGTCATGCAGCGATGCGGGAATAGTATTAGTCAACACTCATGAAGGGCGGCGATGCGGTGGTCATGAAGTGACAATCATAGATAAACTCACAGAAATGATTAGATAGTCCTGGCGAATGCAAAACAATACATGTCATACGGACGGACCCACACGGCCTGGGGATGATGCGGCCCGAGGGGCACCCCCAGACTGAAACGAACTAGAGATATATCACCTGATACCATTGCTGAAGAGGTGTTGAGGTAGCCAAAAAAATGCGTGCTGCTGGAGTCGTTCCTCATGAGCCGCTCTGGTGCCCGGCCTCGGGAGTCTCAAAGGACCCGAGAGGCTCCTGAAGGTGCTCCTCCATCTCCGCCAGAACCGCTTGGTTCTTGGCCTCGCAGGCCGTCAGAGCATCCCTTATGCAGCACTGGAACGCCTCAGCCGCGCCAGCCATTCTGAATGGCATGCGATCGAGCTGTGAGGCGGACCCTCGCATCGGCCGACATGAGACGGCCACATGAGTTACAGAGACGCGGCCCTGTTGAGCCCGGGCATGTCGATGCAGACGCGGAACTCCCTGCCCTCCCCTGGGCAGTGAGCTGCGCCACTGTAACGCCCCGGATTCGTTGCACCAGGTGTCTGCTAGTTATTCGCCGTCGTTGCCATGTCATTTGCTTGCGTGTTGCATATTGCCATGTCATCATGTGCATCTCATTTTGCATATGTGTTCGTCTCACGCATCCAAGCTTTTACCCCGTTATCCATTTTGCAATCCGGCACTCCTATGTCCTCCGGCGCCCCTTTCTACCTTGTTGCGTGAGTGGCATAAAAATGTTCTCGGAATGGGTTGAAACTTGTCGTGCAGTCTTATTATAGTGTAGACAGAGCGCCTGTCAAGTTTCGTCGCATTCGGAGCTCGTTTGATAGCCCAACCGTTAAACATATAGCAGCACTGTTGCCGGTATTTTCGCCGGACGTTTCGGTCTCCGGAACAGTCACCGGGCCTCACTTCTCTTCTCTCCTCTCAGCCCGAGGCCTCTCTTCACAGCCCACCTAGTCCCCCCTCTGTCCAGAGCCGCACGATCGTGATCGTACCGCTCGAAAACCCCTCCTAACCCTCAAACCCTAGCAAATTTGCTATATATGGACACCCCTAGTCCATTTTGGGCATCCCTAGCCTTCCCCTACCTCCCAGCCGCCTCCCTCCTCGAAATCAGTGCTTCCTCCCTCGAAATACGCCGCCGGCCAACCTGTCCCCGCTACTTGGCGCCGTCCCGTTGGCCGCGCCGCCATCTGCGCCGCCGCAACCGCCAGCCTCCTCCACTCCCTGCTTGCCACGTCGCCCTGGCCTCCTCCCACCTCCCCGGCCCTCGCGGCCCGTGCCAGGCCCGCCCCGGGCCGATCTGGGCCCGAGGAGCCCATTCCGCGCCCGCCGCCTGCCGCCGAACCCTAGCGCCTCCTCCGCCACGCGCCTTCGCTCCGCCCCGCCGCCTAGCTCGTCGGCGTCGCCCCTCCACCTCACCGCCGACCACCGCCCTTCGCCGCCGCCCGGATCCGCCCCAGCGCCGCCGGCCGGAGTGCCCCGGTGCCCGCATCGACCTCTAGCCGGCGCCCCGCGCGCCATCCCTGGCCTCCCTGCTCTCTCCTCCTTCCGGATCCGCCCCAGCGCCATCGTCCCGGCCTCGCCCCTCGCCACCGGCCACTTGGCCTCTGACTGCGCCGCCTCGCCGACCCCGTCGCCGGCCCGAGCTTTGCTGGTGCCGCGCTCCTCCTCCGACCCAGCGCCACCCTGCTGCGTCATCCCTCCGCAGTGTCCTCCTCCCCGGTGCCTCCCTCTCCGGCGAGATCTGCTTCCTCTCCGACGAACTCCGGCCGCTGTCGCCTCAGATCCGGCGAGATCCGTCGCCACATCAATTTCCATGCAAGGTTGAACTCCGAAATATTTCCAAGTCCCCGTAATATTTTGCATTCTGGTCCTCTGTTCATCATGACATATCTTGTTGCATACTGCTCCGTTTTGCGTGTACCATATATCAAAATGTTCACTGTGAGACGCTCTACATTTCATTCCATTGTGTCATGCTTTTTTGAGTTGATCCAGATGACTGAATCATCGTTGCAAGAGTGCTATATAATATTGTCTGTTGTCTGTTAACACAACTTGCTCATTTGTCATTTTTGCCATGATTGATGTGTGCATCCTATGAGCATGAGCTCTACATGTGTTTTGTACTACATCATGCCATATTTACAGGGGTGCCATCCATGTATTTTTGTGAGTCTTTTACTGAGTGTATCAAGCTTGTTAAGTAGGGTACTTGTTGTTACTGTTTTGCTAGGCTGAAACTGTTATTTTGTGATGCTATGTAAACCTGCTGCTACAAGTCATTCTATGCATAATCTGGATATGTTCACTAAGGATGTTTTGTTATACATGTCATGCTCTATCCATCTGTGCCCCTGGTTGCATTTATGGCTTGCTGTAGATTGTTGTAATCTTACTCTCAAATTGCTAAACAATGTTGCTATCATCCTGTTAACATTAAGTTCAGTTTTCCCATGTGATTTTCTAGTGATCCATGCACCCTATGAACTTGCTCTTGCCATGCTTAGCTTCATAAACATGCATTCTTACTGTTGGTCACCTTGTCATGCCATGTATTGCTCTGTGGTGAGTGGTACAAGCTCACCAACATGCCTACTTATTGTTGTTCCTACCATGTTTGAATCTGTCATATAAATTGCCATCTTTTGATGGGTGCCATCATATCTTCTGATCCTTTTTGGCTCATGGTCAGTAAGGGACTTTTTTCTATGCAATTAGTAGATTCATTCCATGCCTTTGTTTGCCATGTTAAGTTCCTGTAACATGTTGTTTGGTGGCTCTAAACATTGCAACCTGATGTTATTTCTGCTAAGCCTGTAAACTGTTATTATTTGCAATCTTGCCATGCCTTTTTGGGCATGTTCAAGTGATTCCTGGAGATAGCTCAGTGTTCATGTTTTGTCAAGATTTACCTGTACATCATGCCCATGCCTTTTGTTATCATGTTGAGTTGCTGTAGCATGTTGTTTTGATGCTTGCTAGATGCCTAGTTGTTGTTTTGGGCAGATTGTTGTTATGTCTTGTTTGAAGTGTATGTGTTGCACCGTTGCTCCGTTTTGAGTGTGCTCTATATGAAACTTGCTTAGTTTTGCATGTAGTTTCATATTATCATGTGGCATCCTTGGTTTGGTGTGTTTGCTTGATGTTTGAATGCATTTTGCATCAATGCCATGTTTAACTTGTTTTGCTCATATCTTCTAGGCCGTAGCTCCGAATCAAATGAACTTTATATGTAACTTGACTAGAATCTTGTGTAGATCATCTTGGTGCCTCTTACCTTGCTGTTTAACAACTTGAACATCAGGTGTATTCGGATCTGGACCAATTTCGAAATTTGCATATGAGGACTTACCGGAATTGTTATATGTTGTTCCCGGCCTCATTTAAACTTGCCTTGACGTGTTGCTCTTGTTTGCATCATCTCTTGCCATCAGTAGCTTCATGTAGCTTTGTCATGCATCATGCTTGTTGTGCATCATGTCTTTTCTATGTGTGGTGTGTTTACCATGTTGTGTGCTTCTTCTCGATAGTTCCCGTATCGTTGCGATCGTGAGGATTCGTTCGTCTATGCTTGGTTCGGCTTCATCCGTTCATCTTCTTCATGGACTCGTTCTTCTTCCTAGCGGGATTTCAGGAAAGATGACCGTCACTTTGGATCTCATTACTATCATTGCTATGCTAGTTGCTTCGATCTATCGCTTTGTTGCGCTACCTATCATTTGCTCTTCAAGCCTCCCAATTTGCCATGTCAGCTTCTAACCTTTTTCACCCTTCCTAGCAAACCGTTGCTTGGCTATGTTACCGCTTTTGCTCAGCCCCTCTTATAGCGTTGCTAGTTGCAGGTGAACTTGAAGATTGCTCCATGGTGGACAGGATTATGTTGGGATATCACAATATTTCTTATTTAATTAATGCATCTATATACTTGGTAAAGGGTGGAAGGCTCGGCCTTATGCCTGGTGTTTTTTTCCACTCTTGCCGCCCTAGTTTCCATCATATCGGTATTATGTTCCCGGATTTTGCGTCCCTAACGTGGTTGGGTGATTTATGGGACCCCCTTGACAGTTTGCTTTGAATAAAACTCCTCCAGCAAGGCCCAACCTTGGTTTTACCATTTGCCTCACCACCACCTACATTTCCCTTGGGAGTAATTAACCCAAGGGTCATCTTTATTTTAGCCCCCCCGGGCCAGTGCTTCTCTATGTGTTGGTCCGAACCGAGCAGCCTGCGGGGCCACGTCGGGGAAACTCAAAGTCTGGTTTTACTCGTAGCTTGACTTATCCGGTGTTGCCCTGGGAACGAGATATGTGCAGCTCCTATCGGGATTGTCAGCGCATCGGGTGGCTCTGCTGGTCTTGTTTTACCATTGTCAAAATGTCTTGTAACTGGGATTCCGAGTCTGATCGGGTCTTCCTGGGAGAAGGAATATCCTTTGTTGATCGTGAGAGCTTATCATGGGCTAAGTTGGGACACCCCTGCAGGGTATAAACTTTCGAAAGCCGTGCCCGCGGTTATGTGGCAGATGGGAATTTGTTAATGTCCGGTTGTAGATAACTTGACACCAGATCCGAATTAAAACGCATCAACCGCGTGTGTAGCCGTGATGGTCTCTTTTCGGCAGAGTCCGGGAAGTGAACACGGTTTTTGGGTTATGTTTGACGTAAGTAGGAGTTCAGGATCACCTCTTGATCATTGCTAGCTTCACGACCGTTCCGTTTGCTCTCTTCTCGCTCTGATTTGCGTATGTTAGCCACCATATATGCTTAGTCGCTGTTGCAACCTCACCACTTTACCCCTTCCTTTCCCATTAAGCTTTGCTAGTCTTGATACCCATGGTAATGGGATTGCCGAGTCCTCGTGGCTCACAGATTACTACAACAACAGTTGCAGGTACAGGTTATGCGATGATCTTGACGCGAGAGCGATGTTACTTCTTTTGGAGTTCTTCTTTTGCTTCTTCTTCGATCAGGGGATAGGTTCCAGGTCGGCAGCCTGGGCTAGTAGGGTGGATGTCGTTTGAGTTTCTGTTTGTGTTTCATCCGTACTCGGATGTTGGTCTTGTATGATGATGTTGTATTCGTGTGGCATTGTATGCCTCTTGTATGTATCCCCATCTATTATGTAATGTTGATGTAATGATATCCACCTCGCAAAAGTGTTTCAATATGCGGTTCTATCCTTGGTGGGACCTTCGAGTCTCTTTAGGATAGTATCGCATATTGGGCGTGACAGCAATGCAGCTGGCAACGATGGCCTTGCAGAACCCTTCATTCCTGAATTTCTTTGATTGCCTTGTTGATGAACTCCTGAACACCTGGTGCCTCACACCTGCTGCCTTCTCCTGGGAAGCATGCTCCGAAGAGCGCCTCCCTCGCGACATTGGCTAGATCTGAGGCCCTCCAAAGGAGAGCCCCCGAGCCCAGCCTGAGAGGAGCGCCGGGCGCGCCTTCCTATGCGATGGGTGACGGTGCCGCGTCCGAAGACGCGAGGCTCAGCGCAGCATCCTCGAATGATGCCTCCTCACGAGACCCATGTCCCAGCTGCAGCTTCTCCATCTTGGGGGAAACCTCGGGAGGGAGGGCGCTGCCTTCGTCTTCAGGGTTCTCAGCCGCTGCAGCCTGGAATGCGCGCTCGAGGGAACACACCACATCCTTCTCTTGATAGGCCACCGAGATGACACTGCCGCTTCCTGGCATCTTGAGTATGTTGTTGCCGTGGTTCTTGGCCGCCATGAACTTGGCCAGCACTAGGTACCCTAGGATGGCGTTGTAGGGAAGGTGAATGTCGGCGGTGTCAAAGTCGATGAGCTCAGTGTGGAAGTTGTTGCGCTCGCCGAAGGTGACAGGAAGGTGAATCTTCCTGATCGGGTGTGTTGACCGAGACTCCTGAGAATGGCTTGGTGGGGCAAAGCTGGTAGTATGGCACCTGGAGCCTGTCAAACGTCTGAACGGATAGAACATTGAGTCCTTCACCGCCATTGATGAGAGTCTTCGTGACAACCACGTTGCTGATGATGGGGGAGCAGAGCATGGGAGCACGCCAGCGGTGGCTGCACACTTGAGCCGGTCTGAAGAGTCGAAGGTGATGGCGCACATGGACCACTTGAGAGGGCGAGTTGCTTCAGGCTTGGGGAGCGCTGCAATCACCTCGCACGCGAACTGCTTGAAGATGTGGTGGGAAGCTCGCGCCTGTGAGCCACCCAAGATGCAGGCAATAACCCGAGGCTCCTGGAAGCCCCCAGCCCCCTCGTCCTGGTGGTGATCTTCATTCCTTCTTGGTGGTGGTAGTAGAGGAGGCAAGGTTGCGTTGCCCTGAGGGCGATCCTCACGAGGCTGCTCCCTCCAGTTTCCCTCGCGAGGCTGGCCCTGCCAGCGGTCCTCACGAGGCTGGTCGCGCCACTCCTGATGGTGGTCGCGTCCGTCCAAGCGTCCTCCACCTCAGCCGCCTCCACGATCGTAACCTCGATCGTTGCGCTCGGGGCATGACCGAGGTGCCCGTCGTGGAGGGCCCTGAGCTCCCGACAATCGCTGGTGTTGTGGCTGTAAACATAGTGGAAGGCAAAGAACAACCGCTTGCCCTTGGATGACTCGGGGTGGTCGCAGCTGCACTTAGTCTCTGGCTCGGCCGCAAGCACGACTGGCCCCTTGCGCTTCACATCCTTGGTCTTGGTCTTCTTGTCTTCTGGATTAGCATCGGGGAGCTCGAGGAGGGAGAGGCGTCCCTCCTCAGCCCTTGCGCACTTGTTCACCATGTTGAACATTTCTAGAGCGGTGCAGAGGTCCTCATGGATGGCGAGCTCTTCCTTCATCTTGACATCACAGACGCCATCAATGAATGTCGAAATGATGGCCTCGTCCGACACCTTGGGGATCTTGAGGCGAACGTTGTTGAAGCGCTGGATGTACTTATGCAGGCTCTCTCCAGGTTGCTGCTTGATGCGGCGTAGGTCGCCCTCGGCCGGCGGCCGGTCGCGGGTGCCCTGGAAGTTGGCGATGAAGCGGCTGCACATCTCCTCCCAGGAAGGAACCGACCCCTCGGGCAGGTTCAGGAGCCAAGAACGTGCACCATCCTTGAGGGCCATTGGGAACCAGTTTGCCATGATCTTATCATCGCCGCTGGCCGCCTCGATGCTCAGCTCGTAGAGCTGCAAGAACTCGGCGGGGTCCGCGGTACCGTCGTAGCGCGAAGGCAGGTCAGGCTTGAACTTACTTTGCCAGACGACATTGCGGAGCTGTGGAGTGAACCCGCGACATCCTGCCGTGGCCACCGGAGGTCGTCGAGGGGGTGGAACATGATCCTAGTGCCCGCGCACCACCACCTCCTACGGCGGAACGTGAGCCTGGTGCTGGGGTGCCGGTAGCACATGCGCTTCTCCCTGGGGATGCTGCACCACCTTGCACCTCACATCATCCTGAGCCGGCACCGGGCGCTGCAGGTCGCGCCGTGGCGCGACACGCCTTGGCTCGATGATGGCGCCCCGGGCTGTAGGTGGTGGAGGAGCCCCGTGCGCCATGTCGCCCGCTGCAGGTGGTTGCTGAGGCAGCGAGCGAACCGGTTCGATGGAGCCCCCGTGCGTGACGCTGATGAGATCGGCGATCCGCTCAAGCCACTCCTCGTAGAGGTCACCCACCGGGCGGTAGTGAAGAAGCTCCCACACCGTGAGCAGAGCGGCCTATGCGTCCACCTGGCCGCGACGCACATGGGATGACGAAGCTGCTGGGGTCAGTGTTGGAGTAGCAGTGTGGCCATCACGGTGCACCGGCGGGTGCAGCGATGAGGCTTGGTGCTCGTGGCCTGCAGGTCCCATGGCGGTGTTGGCCACTGGAGAAGGAGCACGATGGGCACAGTCGTCACCCGTCGGAGCCGTCTGAGCGATGCGGGCGGCGACTGCAGGCCGCCGCTCGGCGCGAGCCCTACGCGCGTCGGCCATGGAGATGTCAGAGTGGCGGAGGATCGATCGATGGAAGAGAGGGTCTGACGCACCCCTACTTGGCGTTTCAAATGTCAGATTTAGGGATCCGTTAACCCGTGAGAGGTTCGAACTCTGGGGTGCATGCAGAGATCTCTTCCTACCCAGCCTGCCTACTCGTGATTCTCCTAAGCCTAGCGCATAGGGCTCAAAGAGACACAAAGACACAACAATTTATACTCGTTCGGGCCAACGTTGTGGTGTAATACCCTAATCCAGTGTGGTGTGGTGGATTGCCTTGTAGCCTGCGGATGAACTAGTACAATGGATGAACTAGCCTTAGGAGGTGAGGTGTTCTTGAGCTCGAGAGAGCTGGTGTGTGGAACGGCTAGGGTCTGAATCAGATGCCCTTCTATGGTGGTGGCTAGTCCTATTTATAGTGGCCTTGGTCCTCTTCCCAAATATGAGCGGGAAGATATCCCACAATGGCCGGATTTGAAAGGGGACAAGTCGTACAATCTATCCTGGCAAAAGTAGTCTTTGCCTGTGAAAATCTCTGGTCGTGACGCTGAGGTGGGCTCGTCGATGACCTCCGTCTTGGTGGTCTTGGTCTCGTTGCACCGGAATGTAAACCTTTGGTTGATCCCTCGGGACTCCGCGCCTGTGGCTTGCCTCCTTTGCACCAAAGAGGAAACCTGCGCTCTGCGCCCGCCTGGCACCCGCCTGGCCATGGTCGTCATGGCTCACGTCAGCTGAGCCTCGTGAGGTACTTGCATAGAACTCTCCACCCCTCAGGAGCCAGCCTGAGGAGGCCGATTCCTTCGAGGGTCTTGGCATCGTCCGCCTCGCGAGGCTTGGCCCCTTGCGAGGGTCTTGCGGTGTTGGTGTTGAAGCTGGGCCGTACCAGGCCATCGATGGAGCCATGTGGCGGGCTGCAGGAAGGCAGGGTTGGAAACCCCCGAATCCAGGACACCGACATATGTCTACCCGTGTGCTCTAGGGATGTAACTATGTCGTGCTCCAGCTAGCTTCGTACTCCAGCCAAAAGTCAAAAACACTAGCTTCTTTGGCCACCCGGCATCGTGTTTCTGCTGCCACGTGTGTGGTGTCGTCGGCGATGTTTTCCATGCCGCGAGCTAGGACCTGCTCGTCGTGGCCGAGCTCTGGAGCTGCCGTCGCAACTGGCTTTGACGCCACCATGGGCCGCCGACGGCGGGCGGAACATGAGCCATGTTCATTTAGGCAGTGCACGTAAACATAATAAATGATGCAGCGCCCAGATGCTTGATATCCTCTACATAGCTCACTGGTGAAACAACTGTCTCGAAATCTCACGTCTTGGGTTCGGACTCCCAGGTCCCATTTTTAAACTTTTTTAGCAGGACATCCTCTGTATGTGTTCTGAACCTGTATGTTCTGAACCTATACGTTCTGAACCTGCAAACAACTATGTTTGCTCTGTTTTTCATGTACATGCTCTGTTTTCAAATGGAAAAATTTTCAGTATGATCCATGAACTTTAAAATTTACTTCATGATTAGAATTTTTTTGGCATAAGCACAGGGTTATCCATAAAAGTTTCCCCTCCTCAATCTCAATCAGGACTGCAGGTTCAATGTTTCCATTACTTAGGGGGGTTTCTACAAACTAACCAGCTACCAACTCATGCTCCCCTGCTGACGTGGCATGCCATGTGGTGGTTTCAGACTAATTTGTATGATTTTGTTCCCGTAAAGCAAGTTTAGCGACCCATTTGTCTCAATTTTCAAGTTTTTGTATGAAAGTGTTCCCGCAGTGCAAGTTGATGTACTATAGGTGCATTTAACTCGTACTATAATAACAAGTGTTAGTGGTCACTTTACTTAAAGTTAATTAGCTTTAATTAATGTATTCTTAAAACAAGCAATGCAATGGCTCGTTCTATCAGTGCCACAGGATCAACATGAACAACAATTAGAATTATTATTCTAAGGACGCACATGATCAACACATTTGCCGCACTTTCACATAGAAAATACTACCAAGTTTTAACAATTTGTTATGGTTGCTATTCTCTGCATCATTCATAACAAAGATGCCAACAAATAAGATTCCCAGCTTGCAAGATTCATAACCAACAAATAATATTCAAGTAATAAGTACAACAAAGATGCCAACACATCTCATTGATTCCCAGCTTCCAAGATTCAGAACCAACAAATAAGATTCAAATAATAAGTACACCAAAGATGCCTACACATCTCATTGATTCCTAGCTTGCAAGATTCAAAACCAACCCATTAGAGCCTTTTGATAAAGTGAATATTGGGATTAAATCCATTGTGGCTAGCCGTTTCATACAACCGAAGAACTTGGCGAATGCTCTTGACCATCACAACATCTGTAGTAGAGTATTCTTGTTTGCACAGATAAGAAAGAGCATGATTACTATAATAGTGGCACTAGTTGAAGCAACCGGGGTGAGGGGCCTCGATGTGGTGAACCTGCAACTCCACTCAGATGAGGTCAACCTGCATATCCATGATTCAATTCGTGCGCCTTTTTCTGCAATTCACCTGAAATGAAGCAAAGATTGCATCATTCAGCTAGCAAGAAGTACTTGCTCTCGTGAGCTGGTAGGTTCTTCTTTAGTAGTTGCACTAAAATTCAGCAACATTGAGGTTGGCTGTCCTGCTCATGTAAGGTGCAACTATAATTTGCTTATCCTTTTGTGCAGTTCCACTAAAATAAAGTGCCATTGTGGTGACAGTGATGGCTCATCTTGCAAAAGCTAATAAAATGTTGCACGAGATTGCCAGCAGAATTTGATGGAGATTTTGGAAACTCCAATCACCATTTTGTGCAGTTCCACCAAAATTGAGAGATGTTGCCCACATGACATTTTAGTTGAACTGCATAAGACACTCATTCCAAAAGAAAGTGTTTTGTGCAGTTCACCAAAAGGTCACAATAGCAACAGGTGAAATGGATATCCCTATCTGCACAAAAAGATAGAAAGTAAATAGTTGTTGGTCAATAAGAATATACAAAACATACACGAAATTAAAAGAAGCATATTAATTATGTTCATGCCAATCACGCAAGGACAGTAGAAATTTTAAAACGTCAGCAATGCTTTATGTTACCGGAAGCATTACAATCAACTATGACATTCGTCAAATATGGGACTACTTTAATGGTGGCATTGCTTGTTTACCAGATACAGTAAATCAACAGTAGCTAAAGAGTTGGTTTAACGGCATGGGACCATGGTGACACCAGGTCACTTAGCAGCATAAAGAAGCAACTTACTTATCATACATGGGAAAATAGCAGGAGTACCATTTGTTAACACAGTTTAATTGCATCATATCACTGGAGGCATTAGATTAACAATAACACTGGTTAGACATGTCCTCAAGGTAACAGTGTGATCGCTTCATTCTACATGCACCCTTACATTAACAACAGCAAAAGGTTGGTATAAGGACATGCGACAGTGGACGCATCAGCACAATGTACCTACAAGGAGGCATAAAGTGGTGATGCCGAGTTTGTTCATACTCTGTGAGGGCAGCAAATCTAATCCTGGAGAACTTTTCCTATGTGAGGGCAGCAAATCTAATCCTCGAGACCTTTTACTATGTGAGGGCAGCAAATCTAATCCTGGAGACCTTTTACTATGTGAGGGCAGCAAATCTAATCCTGGACATACTTTGTTGACTTGTCCACCAACTGCCACTTTCTATCCTTTTTTCCAACCGATAATAGATATGTTCCTTATCCAGTTTGTATTGAGTTTTCCCATTATTTCCCTTTTCAACTAAGAGACCGGTTGGGTACCCAGTCTCTACTACTTTTCCCCTGTTATTTCCTCTGTGAATCAAGTCCTAGATTCATGCTATGATTCCCCCCTCTCTTCGTTGTTTGAACCAAGTCCTAGATTCGAATGCATGAAATAGCTTTACCTCTAATAATACTAAAAATTTAGGTGGATTTGGAAGAGCTGATGGAAGTAGAAAAAGATGCACATGCAGACATGTTGGGAGCTGGGGCTGTAGAGCAAGGACGCTTTCGAAGAACTTCTACCTGAGGTTCGTCGGGATGTCAGCGGCGACATGTCCGATCTGCTCACAATACGGCACGGAGGAAGAAGGGTCGGAGGACCTCCCGAGCCGGTGCTGTGTCAGAGAGAACGGCATGGGCAGAGGATCGGACCCCGCCGGCAGCTGTGGGTTTCCTCCCTCGGCGGCGATGACCGCGTGAATGATGCACCTTTTAGTCCTCTACACAAATTGGCCGTAGAGACCCGGCCAGATCTGTGACCAGCGGTGAGCAGAGAGAAAATGTCCCTACCGCTGTCTTGTTTAGATCTGGAGAGGATGAGAGATTGAAGATAGCAACCCTAGTAAAGCAAGCACTCAGGACCCTGCGTACATATATAGTGGAGTGATTATCTTTTTCTCTCCACAACAAACATTTCAATTTGTGTACGTGGCATTAAAGAAAAGAAACTCTCTATTTAAGGTGACTAACTATACGACTCCTACTTACTACTAGTAGTACTAGTATTGTTCACTTGTGCTCCCTGGCCCTCAATTCATTGAACAACCCCACGGGTGAATAAACATATAGTAAGTATTTATATAGAACGAACAAGCTCGAACTATTTTTGCGTAGTTTAAAGTTGAGGGCGGGGATTTTCCCGGGCAGTACGTGCGGCAGTTTTCGTGTAGGCGGTTTGACAGAGAGGCGAGGAGGGTGAGGGAGTGGCGGATTCTCAAACTTACTACTGGAAAGGTCGGGCTGTGTGATTTGACGGCGCGTTACTGTTGGAAAGACTTGTGATATGACTACTCACTATAGTCATGAATTACTGGCGCTACGACCGGGGTGATGCCCCCCTTTCATTCCACACTCTAATTTGGTGCATGACACGTCGACCCGGATGCTGGATCTCCCACATGTCGGCGAAGTAGTACGTAATAAGAAGGAGAAAAGAATGATGCGGTATATACTAGTACTACTACTCAGGTCGGAGGAGTGCGAACCACGGCAGCCCAGTGAACCAGCAGTGCGAACCACGGTAACCCAGTGAACCAGCAGTAGCAAACAATGTGGTGATATGGCCATAAAAAACAATGTGCTATGGTCCAGACTGTAGCACGTATAGTACTACTCCTCTTTGTTTGGATCCCTGAGTTAGAGCTAGTTTGGGTTGAAATAGCCTCAAATTATTGAAATAGGAGGGGTTAGTTTGAGCTAGTTTGCTCTAACCCAGCTAAAAAAACTAGCCCGGTGGACAGGTTCTAATTGGGTTAGTTATCCTTGGGCCCACTAAAAGAGAACTAAAAAATCTCCCCTGCCCGCACCAGATCGCTCCCTCCCCTTCTCCTTCCAGCCTCCGCTGCCCTACTCCGGCCACCCTCTCCCTTCGGCCTTCGAAGGTCGCCCCGCTCCCCCTTCACTGGTCGTTTTTCTTCCTCTGTCGTGCGTGGCGGCGGTGCATCTACCAGGGAGGTCGCGTGACGGGTGAGTTTGTTCGTTCCTTCTCTATATCACAGCCATATCATTGATCTTGCTCGCTCTAGAGCTAATTCTAATTTGGAAAAGTAGATCCTGATCAAACTTGGTATAGATTTGTGGTGCACGCATGGAATTGTTTGATGCTGCTTGAGGAGGTAATAAATCTTTCTAGAGGCCCAAAGATTCAGTTCACCTTTCTAGGTATTTCAGTTTCAGGCTTGCATTATTTCTAGAGGCCCAGAGATTCAGTTCACCTTTCTAGGTATTTCAGTTTGAGGCTTGCATTATTTCTAGAGGCCCAAAGATTCAGTTCACCTTTCTAGATATTTTAGTTTCAGGATTACATTATTTTTAGAGGCCCAAAGATTAAGTTCCCAGTCGGCGGCAAGCGGCCCTGATACCCATGCCGGTGTCGACCTCAACTCGCAAGCGCCGGTATCGGAGGGGTTCCCGGGGCTTAGGCTCTACAGAGCCTTCCTCCAGAGCGACGATGAAGAGCTCCTCCCTCGGTGCATGAGGGGCTCCGGGCTCCCTCCCTATCGTGAATGACTTCCGTGATGAGTCAGCTCATGCTTTGTTTCATGGAGTTTTTTTGTGAAGCTTGATTGACGACTTGTATGTTTAAGTGGGATATCTCATTTGTATGGACAAAGTAAAATTTATCATGTTTTTGCATGCTTGATTTGTAAAGATGGTTCGTTTATGTCAATTGTGAGTGGGAGGAGGCCACACAAGAGCCGACACACCAAATCCGATAGGAAATAGGGTCCAAAGTAGTCAAATGATTGAGAAAGAGCATTTATTGTCAATCTAACCCTGCCATCCATACACCTCTTTGGTTTAGAGTTAGTTCAGGGTTAGTTCAGCGTTAGAATCTAACTCTAACCTCTAACTGAGTTAGAGTTCTCCTCGTCTCGGTTCACCGCCATCATACTTTCCCCATTCCTATGTTTTCAGTATCCTGCGAATCAAAGAGGCCCTTTTTTTGCGGGAAAAATCAAAGAGGCCCTTAGACTGGTTTAGGTCTGGTCATTTTTTGTAAACGTGTTATGTCCAAATTTTAATGAACGTGCTCTGGTTTCTATGAAAATAATCCGGTTTCATGTAGTAATTCATTTAT
>NC_041381.1:527803369-527809119 GCF_002162155.2 Triticum dicoccoides | reverse complement strand
GTAATTCATGAGATCTGAAATGTAAAGTACCCCGACATATACTCCGAGTCGTGCATGCACTATGACCCAGATGCTCTATGTCCCACATGTCAGCGAAAGGGAGCATCTGGAAATAGCCTAGGAGTACATATAGGAGGATAAATGCGTAAAAAAATATGTACTGTGAAGCATAGCTACGGTTCGAAAAGGAGACCTAAAGTGATGACAGCTATAGGTCGCAGGCACCCAACTAGTGGTACTAGACATACGACTATTTTTTCCCTAAAAAAGGTACGAGTGCTGAGTACTCCTATTCTATCAACACGAGTCCCATCTGACGACAGCGTCCATGCTACAGCTTGCTCTCCTCCCTTGTTTCTCTCTTCTAGTAATTCTAAGCTCGGCCGACGCCCGGTGGGCGGGGTGGGTTTGCTCAACTGCGGCCCCACTTCACAGTGAAAATGTTAGGACTGGAATAAAAATGCCATATACTCCCTCCGATCGTAAATATGAGCCTTTTTAGATACTCTTTAAATGGAATACAACATACGGATGTATATAGACATAGTTTAGAGTGTAGATTCACTCATTTTGCTCCGTATGTAGTAGTCACTTGCTGGAATCTTTAGAAAGACTTATATTTGGGAATGGAGGGAGTACTATACTAATAAAACATTAAGGCCACAAGGCGATGCAGTGCTGGTTACAGGAGGCAAGAAGAAGAGATGCATCCATCGATGATGTCCACCTCCTCGACTCAGGGCGCCAGACCAGCGAACGACGCCTATGTAGCAGCGGCTTTCGTGGCCAGGTCGACGTGCTTCTGAACAATGGCATCCAAAGATTCCAGCCACCGGAAGAAGGCCAGCGTCTTTTTCTCCTCGCTTGCCTTGTAGTGGATGTGCATGTCAACGGTTTCTTGCATTGCGAGGCGCTGCGTGGCAAGCGCGGCCTTGAAGTGCACATTCTTCATCGCGACCTCCGGCACCTGCAGGGCCACCAGGGCTTGAAAGAGTTCATCACCATGGAGGCTGATGAGGGTGGAAGGAAATGAGGAGCCTGGGCGCGCGGGCTGGAGCAGTACGGCAAGGTCGTCCACGCGCTTCTTGACGGCGGTGAACTTGCAGATGGAGTTGACCATCATGTTGTCCATGCGAGAGGCGAAGCTGGCGTCAGCGAGGGCTAAGATGTCGGCGGTCGCCAGCACCGTCTGGAAATGTTGCATGGTGTGGGGCCGCAGGCCGGCGCCTTGGATGATTTGGCACAGCAGACTTCCGCTCGCGTCCATCGCGTCCATAGGTACTTGTGGCTTCTGGTCACTTGGTCTTGGATTGGAGTGAGCAGTGTTGCGTAGAGACTTAGGAGTAGATGGATTGGAGTGGTGGGGCGCCTTTATATGAGAGTCCAAACTCTGTTGCATTCACACCGTGCTAGCTCTATTCTGCTTCTCCAATTAATTCCCTCTGCATGTAATTGAGGATGCATCATTGACCGTTCAACGTCTTGGGAACCGCTACCCTCTCCCTCCTTGGCATTCAAGCACCTATGGAGGCAATTGCCACTCGCGTCTATCGTGTGTTAGGAGACGTTCCCATCGACGATGAGGTGCCCATGGTGACTTCGTAAATTTCAAGATGATAGTGCCAGCTCAGTCTTTTGGAGGTGCTCATAGGGGTAGGGTGTGCGTGTGTGTGTTCATAGGGATGACTGTATGCGTGTGTATATGAGCGCTTGCGTCTGTACCGTGTCAGAAAAACATAAATGCGTGTCAAAAAGAGACTAGTCAGTATACTCAATATTGTGCACCTCGGAGAGGAAAACGAGAGAACTACGTATTTATTTATGGTGCAGATTCACTCATTTTGCTCCATATGTACTCTGTCTTGGTGTAGTCTAGTCACTTGTTGAAATCTTTAGAAAGGGAAATACTCATTTCTGCCTCACATATCAATTTTGTCTCATGCAAGACCCTGGATATATGCGTGCTCCAATGTTTGCAACTGCCACATTCGGGTTGCACTTGGCTCTTCACCTCTTCGAGAAGACGAACAATGATGTTACTACTATCGCTTCTACAGTATCAAATCCACTACTCCATGTCTATCCACCGTGAGCGGGAGGGATAGCTTGTTGTAGTACTATAAGCAAAAGCCTGTCCTCATTTGCGAGCAACCACGTAATGAGATCCGGTGCCTTGGCACACACAAGGCACACGTGAATAGTGCAATGCCCTGGGCTTTCAGCTGCTAGATCGGAAATCAAGGTTCCAGATTTCAGTGAACACTCCGTGCTACAGTGTCTTGGTCCTGGAGCGATTGTCCTGTAGCAAACGTCCTGTAGTGATGTACTGTAGCGGTAACTCTTGATGTTCATCGGACCGTCGCTTGTAGATCCAACGGCCAGGAGATGCCCTCAAGGCACGATACTGTTCATCCGTGCCTTGTGTTTGCCAAGGCACTGGATCTCAGTCCAGCAACCGCGTGCATGGGCGAGGGAAAAGGCGTGTAGTAGTAAAATCAAGCTTCTCCTTGTTGTACAACTTGACGCGACACATCATAGCACTGGCCCCACATGCTTGCCTCTGAACTTGGCTGAAAGACCCGCAGTGTACAATATATTTGCTGCAACCTCTAACATTTACCCACCACAAATTAAAATATATATTCCAGTCTTGACCAGATGAGCGTGCAAACTACAATTACCAGGATGACAGGTAGGGCCAGAAGACTATTTTAATTATAAAAAAAACTTCGAGACGACCACATAGCATGGAGCCAGCCCCAATGATTCTAAGCTTACATGCACGATACACGCTATCCTAGACTACTCTACACATGAAACTGCCATGCAAGCATCCGGGCTTAGCTTGGCTCTTCGCCTCTTCGGGAAGTCGAACAATGATGGAGTACTACTGCACTGGAGGAGTACTACAGTACGCTTCTGGCCATCTGACACCGATTGAACTAGTGCATGTCCATCGCATGCGGGAGGGGGAGCGTGTAGCGAAAGCTTCTCCTAGTCCTGCCAGCCACCACACTCATGTGCGAGGGAGGGATGCTCCTGCCTTTGCGTGTATGATAGGTGGGCCCAACAGGTGGGTGGCCAACGTGACATACAACCAAAGACAGGTGCAGTTAAGTCCACGAGGGAGAGAGGATAATCAAACTTCTCGTTGTTGTACGAGTTGACGCGACACATCAAAGCACTTCACTCGATATATTTCAATAATTTGCATTTACCGATGCATTAATTACAACGCATGCATGCATGCCGTGACTCTCCTTTTGATACTTGCATGTGTTGATTTAATGCACCTTCAAGTAGTATAAATATTTGACGGTAAAGCTTTGTAATGCCCCGGCCTAAAGCGAGATATGGTTGTGCACGAGGAGGGCGAGATCATGCAGACAGAACAGGACCCGACGATGGAGAACTCTATGGTCTCGATGGACCTCACCTTGCTCCACTGCCCCTTGTGCGTCCGCCCCTTGACGCCTCCAGTGTATGATGTTCAAATACACCTCGTCCGTTCGGCTGATCGAGCAAGGTGCAGATTTCTTGATTGATGTGTTGTTTGATTGATTTCTGCAGTGCAAGGGAGGGCACCTGGCCTGCGCGGACTGCCGCGTCGAGTGCCCCAGGAACTAGCAGCAGTGCCAGAAGTGAGAGCACGGCAGTGGCTTCGACATGCGAAACACGGCGGTGGACGCCGTCCTTTCGTCGGTGAGGATGGAGTGCCCGCACGAAGGTTGTGCGCTCTACGCCACTTACCACAAGCTCACCGATCACCAGAGCGTGTGTCCGCTCGCGCCCTGCAAATGTCCCGTGCCTGTCTACAGCTGTGAAGGCCCACCGCCGGTGATCTACCACCAGATCAGCACCGTGCATCCCATGCACAGGATCTAGTACGGCAAGGTGCTCCAGCTGCAAGTGCCACTGACGGAGCCATGGCTCTTGCTGTTCACGGAGGAGGATGATTGCGTGTTTTTCTTGGTCGGCGGCGTGCTCGACATCCGTGCGCCTATCGCCGTGTCGGTCGTCTGCATCAGAGCGGGGGCGTCCCCACTACCGCACTACATGGCCAAGCTCTGGGCGATCGGCCCGCCGGGGGAGCCCAAAGGCACGACCGACGCTGTCAAGGTGGAAATGGAGGTGACAAGCAGGAAGGATCCCGGCGACGTCGTCGTGCAGGAGCTGACCTTCTTCGCAGTTCCTCCCAAGTTGCTGGCCGGACTAAGCTGGTGTCCCTCCACATTCAGATTGACAAGCTCATGTCCTAAGTGTTTCTACAGTGCCTTCTGTTTATCTTAGTAATATGAAAATATAGGGATTAGCTTGGTCTACTTTAGCTTAAGAAATGGTGGGTTTTGGTGGCAATGCAGCAATTACTTCGACATCAGATTAGTAATTTCCAACAGTCGAACGGATATTTTGTGTCTGTTGGATATAAAGTCCCTTTGGATAAGAAGTACTACTTGTCATCAAAATGGATAAAGGGAGATGTACGTAGACGTATTCTAGTTCTAGGTATGCCTCTTTTTATCCATTTTGATGACAAGTACTCCCTCCGTTCCACAATACATGCCTTCCATTTGTCAAAATATAGATGTATCTAGACATGTTTTAGTATATAGGTACATCCACTTTCGGACAAATGGAAGTCAAGTAGTATTTTGGAACGGAGGGAGTATATGCTTGTTTGTTCACGAAGTGTTTCATACTTGTGCGAGTTGACGCGACACATCAAAGTAGTAGTAGTACTACTACTAGTACTCCCTCCGACCCTAATTTCTTTGCGCATAAGTCAAGGCACAGATACCAAGCAGGGCTTGGTTGTGTTGGACAACTCACCGGACTGCGCACCAGGAAGATGAAGCTCGTGTCGTGTTGGTGCCGTGTGCGGCCCGCACATTAACCAAAACCTCGCGCCTCCAGCTTAGCCTCCGCATTTTAAACTTCTCAATCTCAAGGCCAAGGAGCAACATGAATCCAATGATAGAGCCAATCGGATGGTTGAGAACACTACAATTCGTAGCTACATATGCGTGTGTGACTCCCAGATGCAGAGGCGAGGGGTCATCATCCTCCTTTTCGAGAAAAAATAGATGCGTGTGTGAGAGAGGACGAGTGCGTGCACGCACCTCTTCTCTTCCTGTATAACGTACTAAACTCAGAGTACAAGTGTATGTGGGTGGCATCGACCTAGGGAGCTAGAGATGGTGCGTGCAAGAAGTCCTGAGAGATAGCACTACAAAAAAAAGACACATCCCTGACATTTTGGGCTGAACAAATTTTGTTTCTGTCATACATATGACACTTCTATGACGATAATTGTGACAAAACCCGGTATCATCATAGATGTGGTGGGCTCCTAGTTCTATGACAAAAAATCATGACAGAAAATGGGCTTTTCTTCCTGGGTGGGCCGGAGACGCAGCTGCACGACATTCTTTGGGCCATCCATGACGGAAAAAACCGTGGTAGAAGGGAGGGCGAGGAAAATTTCGAGGAGTTCCCGGTTACGGTGGGTGGTCGGGGGCCGAGCGATGCGCGTTTCCCTTGTACACATACGCGCGTGTGTGCGAGGCATTGGCTCTAACTGAACTCGAGCGAGGCGTTGGGCTCTAACTGAACCCAAGCGATTGCACTCCAGGCTATGCGTTACTGAACCCGAGCGATCGATTCCTTCGCTACTGCTGCTAACTGAAGCCGATTGGTGCTACCTCTCTGGATGAATAGTGAGCATTGTGGGGGGGGGGTGGATGAACAGT
>NC_041381.1:527750887-527802985 GCF_002162155.2 Triticum dicoccoides | reverse complement strand
GTGAGCGGTAGGAGTGGATGAATAGGACATGTAGTGTTGCCTCTGGATGAACAGGACCCTGTGGCGTGGAGGGCTGGATGAACAAGACGACCCCGTGGAGGGCTGGATGAATAGTAGATGGTGGAGGGGTGGATGAACAGTAGCCCGTGGAGGGGTGGTTAAACAGGAGCCCGTGGAGAGGGGTGGTTGAACAGTAGCTGGTGGAGTAGCGCGTGGTGGAGCCTGGATGAACAGGAGCCCGTGGATGAACAATCACAGGTGGAGGCCGGAGGAGGTCGACGGTGGATGAACAGTAGCCCGTGGAGGCTGGAGGAGGTCGACGGTGGAGATTAACAGTATCCCGTGGAGTCCCATTTTGCGGTACGCCACACCCCTCCCAATGAACAGGACCCCCGTTTCGACCGTAGCGCTCAAACACAAGTCAGTTTCGTCCGTTTTGCGGTATGCCACACCCCTCCTGATCAACAGGACTCCCGTTTCGACCGTAGGAGGTCCGTTTCCTCTGTTTTGCGGTACGCCAGACCCCTCCCGATGAACAGGACCCCCGTTTCGAACGTGGCCGGTCAAACACAAGTCCGTTTCCTCTGTTCTACTGTACGCCAGGCCTCGTTTCCATTGCCTGTTCTGTCCAAGCCCTCCCGATGAACACGACCACGCATTCCGTTTCGACCCAGCCGGTTGGCTCCCACGCGTTCCGTTGCCTCCCGATGAACACGACGCATTTCGTTGCCTCCCCATGAACACGACGCATTCCCTTGCCTCCCCATGAACACGACGACGATGCTGTTTCTCTGTTCCGACCCAGCCATGTACATGAGCCCTGGCCGTACGTATATATGCGTGAGTAGGCATTCGAGACCCCGCCCGTATGTACACATACGTGGCCGTATTTTCTTTCTTGCGCACTGGCCACTGTAGTACGTGTACATGCTACATGCGCGCCTCTACTACAACACGAGCGCGCCTCTACTACGACACGTGCTCGCCTTTACATCCACAAGTATGTACATACACGTTCGCGACCAGAATGACTACGCTACGTACGCTTCGACCAGGTCGGTCCCGACTGTCAGGCACTTCTTTGTGTGCGAAGATGTAGCTGGTGGGTCCGAGCTGTCAGGGGGGCGAATCATTTTTTTTGCCCGGACGCAATTCCTTCCGTGTGAAGGTGTAGCTGGTGGGTCCTAGCAGTCAGGGGGGAAACATTTTTTCATGAAATATGGTGGCCCATCCGGTGGGTCCCCGCTGTCAGGTGGAGAAATAATTATTTTGCGCGTAATAAGGAGGCACTTCCTTGCGGCCGCTGTGGACCCAGCTATCAGCCTCTCCACCTACAGTCCACGTCCGATGGATGCCGTTCCTTGACCATGTTGACCACGCCGCGCCGAGAGCACCAGGGCGGTGGACGACGACAAGGACTAGGAAGGGGATGACGCGGAGCCGGAGAAGATGCGATAGTGGATGCCCACACGTAGAGGAGTACGAGGGTTCACTGGTTCGCTGCGGTGTGAGGCTGCCGTCGCCGCAGAATAACAGTTAATAGGGGGTGTGGGTGAGTAGAGGGATGGCCTGGCCAGCGGTGGGCGTAGTAGGGGGCGGTGAGGCCTCCGCCGCATCGCAGCCGGCCACGGGAGGCAGGAGCACGAGGCACGACCGACGCTGGTTTGGGCGGCTGGAGCAAGAAGACCAGAGGCTGAAGAAGCACTACGGCCGTTGGATGGACATCGTACGGTCACTAGAGCTAGAATCGTGCATATTGACTTAGTTGACAAAGCCCTCCTTCCCCGTCAACTTAGTAGGCCCACAAGTCATCCTGCCACTATACTGGGTCCCAGCTAACAGGGGGAGTATACATTTTTTTGTGCATAATAAGGAGGCACTTCCTTGCGTGCGAAGATATAGCTGGTGGGTCCGAGCTGTCAGCAGTGGTAACATTTTTTTCACGAAATACAGAGGCCCTTTCGGTGGGTCCCTGATGTCAGGTGGAGGAATCATTATTTTGCGTGTAATAAGGAGGCATTTCCTTGCGTGCGGCCGTGGACCCAGCTGTCGGCCTCTCCACTTACAGTCCACTTCAGATGCATGTCGGTCGTTGACCATGCTGACCAGGCCGCTCCGAGAGCACCAGGGCAATGGATGACGGCGAGGCCTAGGAAGGGAACAGCATGGAGGCAGGGAAGACTCGGCAGTTGTTTCCCATGCGGAGTGGAGTATGACTGTACGAGGGTTTACTGGTTCGTCTGTCATCGCCGGAGAATAAAAACAGGTGTTGGTGAGTAGAGGGATGGCTAGGCCAGAGATGGGAGTACGGTGGGGGTGGTGAGGCCTGCGCGGTAGCACAGCCGGCCGCGGGGAGCAGGGAGCAGGCAGTCCCGCTGGCGCTTGTTTGAGCGGCTGGAGTAGGAAGAGCAGAGATTGAAGAAGCACGACGGCCGTTGGATGGACATCCAACAGTCACTGCTTGTGTGTCAACCTTCTTTTAGGAAAGCCTCAAATCTGTGGAAAACAGCATACAACCAATCTTCCATTATTTCTAATAATTTACAGCCCATTTGCTAATTCTTAAGGTTTTTTTGGAGCCCATATTCTTTTTGTTAGCATTACAGCCCATATTTTGGCCATGGTTAAAAAATTATATGAAATTTTGCATATTTCGGTGCGGTCCGAACTGTTTTTAATCCCGAAATTTCGACTCACATTCAAACTGATTTTAAAAATAAATGTATATCAATATAAAATCCAACAAATTCTCCACGCATAAAAAATAATGTAATTTAAAATCTTAAAATGAAAAAATATATTTGAAACTAATTGCCGGTTTGATGTGTTTTAAAAATGTACAACCCATTTCTCATTACTGATGGGCCATTTTCTCGGCCAGCCGAATGAAAGCTCTCCTCGTCTTGAAATATTTGCAGCCCAACAGGCCTCACAAAGCGACTTACTTTGCCAATCACAAAAAAATGGGCTGTGGCCATGGACCCCGCTGCCAGCCTCTCCACGTATAGTACTCTTCTGATGGAATGTCGTTGACCACATTGACCACGCCGCGGCGAGAGCACCAAGGCGGTGGATGATGACAAGGCCTAGGAAGGGGACGACGCGGAGCCGGGGAAGTCGCGGCAGTGGATGCCCACGCGGAGAGGAGTACGAGGGTTCACTGGTTCGGCTGCGGTGTGAGGCTGCCGTTGCCGCAGGGCCTGGCTAGCGGTGGGAGTAGTAGGGGCGATGAGGCCTCAACTACCGCACATCCGGCCACTAGAGGCAGGAGCAGGCGGTCTCCCCGGCGCTAGTTTGGGCGGGTGGTGCAAGAAGAGCAGCTATTGAAGAAGCAACAGGACCGTTCAATTCAAATCCAACGGTTAGTGCTGCTAGAATCGTTTGTTGACTAAGTTGACAAGCCTTGCGCACACGTCAACTTAGTAGGCCTGTAGGTCAGCCTCCCAACCGGTGTGCCCCAGATGTCAGTGGGAGGAATCATTTTTTTCGCGTAATAAGGAGGCAGTTGATTGCATGCGGCCAGGCCAATGGAGGGAGTAGGGTGGGCCGGGGAAGCCTGTGCGGCATCACAGCGGGCCACAAGAGGAGGGAGCAGGCAGTCCCACCGGCGCTAGTTTAGGCGGCTGGAGCAGGAAGATCAGAGATTGAAGAAGCACGTCAGCCGTTGGATGGACATCCAACAGTCACTGCTGCTAGAATCGTGTGTTCACTGACAAAGCCTTGCGTAAACAAGTCAGCCTCGAAATCTATGGCGTGTACAGCCCATTTGCTATTATTTTTATAAATTTTTACTCATTTTATAATTCATATGGAATTTATTGCAACCCGTTTTCCATTTTTAGAATTGCTGGCAATTTTCTGGTCAGTACCAGGGTCAAAAAATTAACTAAATATGTGGGAAATTTTTAAAATTCGCAAATTTTTGTTGGGGAACGAAATATTGTTAATCCAAAAATTAATAGCCATACTAAAACAAATTTAAAAATAAATTAGTACTATGTCATGTTAAATCCAATGAAATACGTATAAGATATCAGTGATAAAACAAAAAAAGAAACTAATATCCCATTTGCTATAAATTTTTTTGGAATTTTCAACCCCTTTTGATATTACTTTTAACAGACATTAACCATACTCTTCGGCCAGGCCGAAATGCATCCCTCCTCGTCTTGAAAGATTTGCAGCCCAGTAATTCGGAGAAAACAAATAGGCCTAGCTTAGGTATTCTTCAAAAAGAAATACTAGGCTACCTATTTTCCCAAAGAACTAGTGCATGAGCATTTAGCTTTATTTATTTATTTACTTATTTATGTTTCGGGGACCATGAGCATGTACCTGGGCCGGATTCATGTGAGAGCCTCCCTTCCAGTTAATTATGGGCTTCTCTATTGGGCCTTCATCAGTGGGTTGCATGTTATCAACAAGTGGAAAATGTGTTCCGTACGAAAAATAGTATGAGCTACGTATGGTACGGGGCACTAAAGGATCGAACCGTGCAACGACTTCCAAAACATTGTGTTTGTCGTTCTAACAACACATTTATTCAACCAACAGACAAAATATACTATTGATTGTACATCGAAAACAGCAGCAACAGCAACCAGGGCTGGGGGTGCAACAGAAGCAGTAAGCAGGCTAGAAGAGTGAAGACACAACTCTCTCTTCCAAACCAAACATCAGCCATCATTACAAAAGGGCTACCAAAAAAGAACAAGTGTATGCATCAAACTAAATAAAGATCCTACTACACAAAGTGTACGCATCTAACTAACTGGCTCAGTTAGACGTTACTATTTATTAAGCTGTGGAGATTGGCTGACGGCTTGAACCAGATGGGTGCCTGACGGGGGAAACTCCAGCCAGCAGGTTGAAGTCTGATACTTGCGACCCTCTCTCCTACTTTGGGCTGTAGAGCGTGGCGGCACATATCAGGGTATGGTGCATGCAAAGACACATGGTACGCTATGTACACACAGTTTTAACTAATGAATGAAACCGCGCTACCATCATGATCCTTGCCGTCGGTTATCTCCTGGTTAATCGGATAATTCAGTCCGACAAACAAAGAGCGTGTACCAAGGCTACTCACCAGCCTCTAGTCAAAAATTCCTGAAGGCCCAGAGAAGCTGGGATCCTACTCGAAGTCCTTGTAGTGACTGTGATTGTATTCCGCGAAACAACACGTCCGATACGTGCGAACGATCATCAATCTTTCACCGTCGTCTGATCGAGCCAGGAACCACCTCTAACTGCCATGCCGCTTTTCTTTGAAAGGTTCTAGGATTAGGAAGGGTAGGGACACCAAGCGGCCTACAACATCATGTCAAGTTGGAGTCAAATAAAAAAGGGCTCTTGATTTAGTCAATCTTAAGAACAGCATGTTATGAGCATGAATATTTTTTCAGTAAATGTTGACAGTAATATAAGCAAGCCATCATGATATCATAGGAAAGTAACATACTGCTGTAAGAGCCGTTTGTAGCGATGACTGGAGTAGGCCAGCAATACGTCCAGCCATAGAAGGAGTCGACAGCGTAAATGAAGCCCTTGTGTTCAATGGCATCAGAGAACCATGGAGGATGTATGATCCTGCGATGGACGTGTAGATTTATCCACTTACCGCAGTGACCTGTCAGATAGGCAAGACCGTGGTTGAAGAACGCAATTAGCTTGAAGTCTTTATAATTCACAGATCTTGTGGGCACTTGGCAGATTACAACCTTGAGCAAATCAAACTTGGTATCATGTTGGCTACTGTAAGATTCCGAGTATTCTGGGCGGCGGTGCGAAAGCAGTGAAGTGTTAATTGAAGGAAGGGGGATCAATCGCCGGGTGTAGACCTTCACGAGCATCCAGCTTCCATGACCGTCGACGAGCACCATCCAAGACGTGTTCATGCCGACCTAGTACATACCGTTAATGTAGCTGAGGCTGACGGGGATCGGGTCATCATCAAGGGGGTTGATGCTCGCCACCCTACAATCGTTATGCTGCATGACACGCCGTTTCTGAAGATCAGGCGGCATCAACAAGCAAGGAGCTGGCTTCAAAAGCTCCGGCCTGAGGGCTTTGAGTAAACGGTACAGCCCCGACGAGCACGCGGCGAGCGGCATGGTACTGAGATTGTCCACACGTGAAACAATGAGCTTGATTACCTCTGTGGGGAGCGAATTCCAGCCACTCTTTCAGCGGACGCTGCTCGGTTCTGCCATTGTTAGTGCTTGGGTTTCGGACGAGGGGGGAGGCGCTTTAGCAGGGATGGAAGATTGGACGAGATTATGTGCGGACCAAGATGGAGAAGCGAATATGTGCTGCGGGAAGTGGACAGGTGATGATGACTACATCACGCCGCTTGACTTACGAGACACATACCAGTAGCGTAGGGTCATATCGATGCCAGACAACTTGCTTGAGTAGAGTAGTAGAGTAGGACTCTGCTCTACTACTAGCACCGGAGGAGGAGTATATTCTAATATAAAATAGTTACAAACTTGAATGCCCGAGCGTGGAACGACTTTGAACCGTGCTCAAAGACTGTGTCTACGTGGTGTTTGGACTTATATGCAAAAAAAATAGCAAGATGCCCGTGCATTACACGGCACACCATCATCACCAACTCGGTTTTTTCTCTACTCCTACTCCTATAAAAGACTCAGTTGGTGATGATGGAGGCGAGGAGGCGTCTTCAGCCGGGCGTGCAGCAGACGGCGTAGCACTATTCAATTTGTTATAAAAAACAAAGAAGAGTAGTAGAGATAGAGACTTAAGGGAGGAGCACGAGGTTGTGGGAGATAAGGATGAACGAGGCAAGGCCTTATCTGTAAATGTGGAGAGAGGTGCAGGTATCTTTTGTAAAATTGTCATAGTTGGCTTTCTATCCATCAGATATAGATCGGACGGTCTATATTACAAGATGGCAGGCATACCATCATCACCAACTCTGCTTTTTATAAGAGTAATATGGTGTGCCTTCCATCCTATAATATAAGCCGTCCGATTTATATCTGACGGATAGGAAGGAAAAATGGAAATTGTGCAAAAAGATACCCACAGCCAATCAATATTTGCAAATAAGGCCTTCCCTCGTTCATCCTTTTCTCCCACAAGATAAACTACTCATACAACTGCATCTTGATGTTCCGTGCAACGCATGGGCATCTTGCTAGTAGATGATAGAGACTAGGGAGTACTAGTAAGGACACCATCTACTGCTTCGTGTGCTACTCTTGCGCTCCATTCGGCGGCCGCAACGTCCCCTACAACCACTCCCTCCTACGCTCCATTTGGCGGGCGCTGTTGACATTTGGGGAGCGCACTCTCGTGACTGCTGGCAGCCACGACTTCACCGATGAGACTTCTTCCCCGACCTCGGCAACCTCTTCCTAAACGACATGGGCGACAACCTCAACGCCAACGGTGTTGCTCCTGTTGCACCGTATGTGTTTCTACTTCCTGTTCGAAATCGTGGTTGAATTAATGTTTCTACTCTGTATCCTACTACTATGCTAGTCCACATGATTAGTTTCATCTCTGTTATAGCCATCATGATTTTTTTTGTGCTTATTCGGATTAAATCTCGTAGTAACTTGCTCATATATTCAACTGGCGCAACATCCCCAACAGCCACTCCCGTTTCATGGACGGCCTGGTCGATGCCTCCAAGGAGCCCATCGTCTACTGCTGTGAGTGCCCGATGCCGTTTTGGGGCTCGCCGGCAGACATGGTGCATCACCTCACGGATGCATGCAACGGTCACTACTAGCCCTTGGCGGAGAACATCAAGTATGAGACGTGCTACCCGTTCACCATGCCGGAGTCGCTGGAGGATCACCGCCGCCTGCTAGTCTCGGAGGAGGACGGCAGCGTCTTTCTCTTGATCGTGGGCACTGACAAGGCCCGTGCAGGCTGCCACCCCATCTCTGTAGTGTGCGTTAGGGGCGACGCCGCTGACGCTGACACTGACACGAGGCTGATGTACGGTTGCATGGTCAGTGTTACTACCCCTCCGGGTCACGTGGGCGGCGACACCGGCCTCATCGAACGGACTTGGACTCTGGGGAGCTGGGACCATCCCGCCAATGTGGACTTGGAAAACCCATGGCATCCTTTAACCGCCGACGCGGTGCACGGGGACTCCAAGGAGGTTCACCTGGACATACGCATTATCAAGTTAAATGTTGATCATTAGTCTTCGTTCAATGTAATCCGTTGTCTAAGCATGTGGAGACTTCCATGCAGGATCTTGCTCTATTGGAGTATCGCGCATGAATAAAAGTGTATCTGTTTATGGTTTAGTCTAGAATCTTCCATGTATGAATTTTTACTACAGTACTGGTGAAAGACTTACGATGAACCATTTCTTACATCTCCTCTGCCCCCTTGCAAGTCATCCTGATTTAATCCCTCCGTCTAGGTGTATAAGGGCATGGTTAATATTACTTAATAGTATAGCCAACTGTTGACTATAAGAAAGTGCCATGTCATCTGTAGCCAACATGTATAACAATCGATACTCAAAAATTAATTCTTAAAGATCATTTCTTGCAAAGCACAATAAGTGTTATTTCTTCACAAGTTTTGGATGCAGGTTGAACAGTTGAATGCTTTTGTTTGCAAAAGATACCTTTTTATCTATTTCACCCGGATGTTTGTGAGCTCTAGAGATGAAATAATATCTGAAGAAACCTATCGATACCCGTTACACATGAGATGACCCCTACATCCTTTGTCAAAATAAAACAACTCCCCGATCAATGCATTTCACTCTTCGGTGCAACGCACGGGCACCTTACTACTATAGGTTAGTACGACCAAAATTTGAACTAACATTATATATAGTACGATAAATGCTGATGCATGTCACCTAAAATTATATCATTCAAAACTATGTTCAAATACGAATCCAACGATATAGTTTTTGTAGACATGCACTAACATTTTGTCAGTTAAATCTTCAGTCAAATTCAATGGGGGACTAATAAACCACGACCGATGTAGTAAAAGTGTAGAGGGCGGTGCTACATGGGAGTCTCACCTCTCACGCCGCTCGTGGTGCGGCAGTAAAGCCGTCATATCACAAAACCCAACAACTCCCAGTAATAAGTGTCCTGGTAAAATAAACGGACAAGCAACCATCACTTCCCTCCATCTTTTTTCCAATTGCAGGATGTGGAGCAGCTGCAGGATGACATGCAGGAGAGGAAGGGCAAGACTACCACAACTGTCTTTGCCAGAGTGCCTAGAGCCCAGAGGTCAGCTGCTGTGCTAGTGCCAGACACTAGAGCAACATCTTCAGCACCAGCCACTGCCCCTTCAGCTCTAGTGCAACCAGCTTCAGCATCAACTCCAGCACCCTCTACATCAACTGAAGCCTTCGTCCTTGGAGTTATCAGGACACCACCAACTGAAGATCAAGCCTGAGAGTCGATCTAGCACTATGCATTTTCTATGAACTTTTTGGTAACTTGTTGCCAAAGGGGGAGAAAAATGTATAGATCATAGGCTTCGAGAGAGAGAGTGTTGCTTTTGTTCTCTCTTGCTTTGTTGGTTTAAACTTGTTTGCTTTTTGATTGGTTGAGATATTATGCTTGTGAGACATTGATGATCATGTGTTTGATCATAAGCTACACTTATGCAAGCTTGATATTATCCTATCTATCTTATGTGATCACTCACTATGCTTGGTGATGAGTGCATGTATTCATTGTTTATTATTTTGAGCGCTCCACCAAGATGTATGTGACATGGAAGAGTAACCCATGAGCCTAATTCATTGTGCATTTGCAGTCCAAAGCAAATCTAAAACTATGCACAAATTTAGGGGGAGCTCTTGCTTATCACATACTTCTCAAAGCGACGATGTTATTTAAATTTTAGTATCATTTGTCAAAGCTTTGATCTATATGTTGTCATCAATTACCAAAAAGGGGGAGACTGAAAGTGCAACTATCCCTAGGTGGTTTTGGTAATTCATAACAACATATAGCTCATTGAGCTAATGGTATTCCAAGACTATTATTTCAGGAAAGCTCAATGAATGGCATGGCATGGATGATGAAAGTGGATCCCTCAAAATACTAAGGACAAAGGATTGGCTCAAGCTCAAAAGCTCAAGACTCTTCATTTTAAATTTTAGTGATCCAAGATCACATTGAGTCTATAGGAAAAGCCAATACTATCAAGAAGGGATGAGGTGTTGCTTAATGAGGCTCTTGCTTCATGTGCTTAGTGATATGCTCCAAAACCCTCAACTACTTTCCCACATCCACAAATGACCTAAACCTAAAGCCAAAATTGGTCACACCGATTCTCTCTATCCGGCGCCACCGATTCCAAAAGTCATAGCCACTACCACAAACCCTAAGCAAATCGGTCTTACCGATAGGGATCTCGGTCTCACCGAGATGGGGTTGCAATCTCTCTGTTTCCCTTCGTAACGTTTCGGTCTAACCGAAGTAAGCGATCGGTCCCACCGAGATTGCAATGTAAACTCTCTGTTTCCTTTTTGTAACATTTCGGTCTCACCGAAAAGAGCAAATCGGTCCCACCGGGTTTGCCTGACCAACTCTCTGGTTAGCTTATTACCAAAATGGGTCTTACCGAGTTTGTGTAATCGGTCTTACCGAGATTACGTTATGCCCTAACCCTAACCGAATCGGTCTCACCGAGTTGCATGTCAGTCCCACCGAAAATCACTAACGGTCACTAGGCTTACTAAATCGGTCCGACCGAGTTTAACGATTCGGTCCAACCGAGTTTGGTAAATTGTCTGTAACGGTTAGATTTTGTGTGGAGGCTATATATACCCCTCCACCTCCTCTTCATTCATGGAGAGAGCCATCAGACTAAACCTACACTTCCAACTTACCATTTCTGAGAGAGAACCACCTACTCATGTGTTGAGGCCAAGATATTCCATTCCTACCATATGAATCTTGATCTCTAGCCTTCCCCAAGTTGCTTTCCACTCAAACCCTCTTTCCACCAGATCCAAATCCTATGAGAGAGAGTTGAGTGTTGGGGAGACTATCATTTGAAGCACAAAAGCAAGGAGTTCATCATCAACGCACCATTTGCTACTTCTTGGAGAGTGGTGTCTCCTAGATTGGCTAGGTGTCACTTGGAGAGCCTCCGACAAGATTGTGGAGTTGAACCAAGGAGTTTGTAAGGGCAAGGAGATCGCCTACTTCGTGAAGATCTACTGCTAGTGAGGCAAGTCCGTCGTGGGCGACGGCCATGGTGGGATAGACAAGGTTGCTACTTCATGGACCCTTCATGGGTGGAGCCCTCCGTGGACTCGCGCAGCCGTTACCCTTCGTGGGTTGAAGTCTCCATCAATGTGGATGTACGATAGCACCACCTATCAGAATCACGCCAAAAACATCCGTGTCTCCAATTGCGTTTGAATCCTCCAAACCCTTCCCTTTACTTTCTTGCAAGTTGCATGCTTTAATTCCTGCTACCTATATACTCTTTGCATGCTTGCTTGAATTGTGTGATGATTGCTTGACTTGTCCTAAAATAGCTAAAATTTGCCAAACTCTAAAATTGGGAAAAGGTTAAGTTTTTATTGGTCAAGTAGTCTAATCACCCCCCCTCTAGACATACTTCAAGGTCCTACAAGTGGTATCAGAGCTTTCGTCTCCATTTGCTTTGATTTCCATAGCTTTGGTGGTCATAGCCTTGGTTTCACAACCTAGGAGAGTATGGCGTCTAGCGTGGGAAATTATCACCGAGAGGTCCTTACTTTGATGGTACTAATTTTGCTAGTTGGAAGCATAAGATGAAAATGCATATTCTCGGACATAACCCCGCTGTTTGGGCAATTATTTTTATTGGCTTGCAAGGTGAATTCTTTGATGGGAGAGAACCGAACTGTGAAGCGAATGCGGAAGAATTGAAGATGCTGCAATACAACGCTCAAGCCTGTAATATCATCTTCAACGGATTGTGCCCTGAAGAATTCAATAAAATCAGCCTTCTTGAGAATGCAAAGGAAATTTGGGATACTTTGATTGATATGCACGAAGGTACCGAATCCATCAAGGAATCCAAGTTGGATGTGCTCCAAAGTCAGCTTGACAAGTTCAAAATGAAGGATGGTGAAGGTGTCACTGAAATGTACTCTAGGCTTGCTCTTATCACAAATGAGATTGCCGGCTTAGGGAGTGAAGAGATGACCGACAGATTCATCATCAAGAAGATCCTAAGAGCATTGGATCGAAAGTATGATACCGTGTGCACATTGATCCAAATGATGCCAAACTACAAAAATCTCAAGCCAACAGAAGTCATTGGAAGAATTATTGCTCATGAGATGTCACTCAAGGATAAAGAGGAACTTCACAACAAGTCAAGTGGTGCTTACAAAGCCTCAAGTGAAGCCCCCACATCATCAAGTGAGAAACAAACCTTCAATGAAGAACTGAGCTTAATGGTAAAGAACTTCAACAATTTCTACAAGAGTAGAAGCAAAGAAAGAAGCTCCAAGTCAAGGTCTTATCATGACAAGAGATCTTCTAGTCTAGAGCGCAATTGCTACAATTGTGGGAAGCCCGGACACTACTCCAATGAGTGTACGGCACCCTACAAAAGAAGAGAAGATTCTCCATGAACAAGAAGCAAAAGAGAAGAATCACCACCAAGAGAGAGGAGGAGTAGAGATGATCGTTATGAACGAAGACCCTCACGGAGAAGCAAGGATTCGGAAAGGAAGGACAAGTCATCAAGGAGCTACACAAAACGAAGACATCAAGCTCATGTTGGTGAATGGGTATCTGGCTCCGACTCCGACAATCACTCCGAGAGAAGCTATTACTCCGACTCCGAATATACTCAAGATGAAGGTGTTGACGGTCTAGCACTTGTGTCAACCAACTCCTACGACATATTTGATTCACCAAATGAAGGAATCGGAAGATGCTTCATGGCCAAAGGTCCAAAGGTAACACATCCCGAGTATGTTGATTTCAATAGTGATGAAGATGACTTGCTTGTGGATGATGATTTACTTGTTGACAACTCTAGTGATGAATACTATGATGAAACGTCAATTAATCATGCTAATCAAACGAATGACAATGATAAGGAGAAAATTGAGCTTCTAACTAAAGAACTAAACACTCTTAAGTTGGCTCATGAAACTATCTTCGAAGATCATCGAGAACTTTTAAGGGCTCATGAGAAGTTACTCTTTGAAAAGCTCAATCTTGAGCAAGAGCATGAGTTCTTAAAGGCAATCAATGATGATCTCCGCAAGAAAAGTTCTTCTTACATTGCCAAGCATTTACTCTTATCTACTTACATGCCTCAAGTCAAGTCTAGTAACAAGTACAAGAAAGATACTTCCTCTAGTAGTAACAATAATAATGTTAAATCCAATGTTGTTGCTTCTAGTAGTTCTCTTGATTCCACTAATGATTGTCTTAGCCAAGTTACACTTGAGCAAGAAAATAGTTTATTGAAGGGAATTATAGGGAATTATAGAGAAAGTTACACAAGAGCCTTGCCGGGAGTAAGCAATTCGAGGAAATTGTACGCAAGCAAGGAAGGCACCGGAAGAATCAAGGTGTTGGTTTTGAACGAAAGTTCAACGCCAATGGAGTCGAGTGGGAAGAAGATCAATACCCCAAGATAAAGTTTGTTCCTCAACAAGAGAAGTATGATCCTACTTCCTTCAAGGGGACACAAGCTCAATATGATCTTCCACCACAAGACCACAAGAACAAAGGCAAGGACAAGCTTCAAGAAGAGATTGATGCATTTGAAGAAGCACCTAAAGCCTCGTTCAAGTGGGTCCCCAAGACTACGTCAAGTTCTACTTCATCAAGTACACCTACAACTCCAAGGATTCCCATCAAGATGATGTGGATCCCGAAGAAGAAGAACTAGAGAGTTCTTGAGGGTGACTCCGCCAACATTCTTCACTCATATCATTTTGGCAAAAACAAGTGCAATCAACTTTCACATCTTGCACTAGTTCAAGGAGTCACAAACCCTCTTGTTGGTAAGGCAAGGGACAAGGTAACCTAATGTTTTCATGGACATCATTTTGTGTGTGCATCACTCTATGTATATGGATATTCTTGTTTGTTCTTTGTGGGACTAACCCATGTAGGCAAGTTGAAAGTGCAACTCACTCCAAAGGATTGCTCCAAATGATCTACATCAACATTGAGCATCTACATCTTCAACACCTACATGAAGTCATCATCAACAAAACCCAAGGTTAGTTCATACCTCTAAGGGGGGATCTCACATATAGGGGGAGCTTAACTCAAAGAATTGTGTCAAAGAAACTCTAATGGTGTGAACACATTAAAGCATTATGAAAAAGTGGTAACCCCACTTGAGCTTAAACGATGAGTATGACCTATGATCAAATGTTCTCATTTGACTCCTAAGTCAATATACTCATATATAGATGACCTAGACATCGCCAATTGTTTGATAGATGCTAGAATTGGTTGTGCATGTTCTGCCACATATTTCATTTGCCATTTTATTGTGTGAGCATGTTGGTACATATTTTACTCATTCAAGGACATCCACTTGTTGTTTTGATTGTTTGGTTCTTTCTTCTTTTGGCCAAGTGGATGGACAAGAATGTCTAAGAACCTTCTTTAGCTATCTATGCTTTTCTCGTCTCAAACTCTATTCATGCTACATCACAAAATTTGATCAAGTCAGATTCGAACCACTCTGTGTGAGGAGCACTCGGAGTCCCCGATTCGTCATAGACTTAAACTTCCAAAACCTCTTTGTGATTCTCGGTCTGACCGATTCCTCCATTTCGGTCCAACCGAGATCATCAAGTTGATCTGAGTTTTCAATCTCGGTGCAACCGATTTGAACTTTTTGGTCTCACGAGTTGCTATAACTGAACACAGTAATGCATCTCGGTGCCACCGAGTTGTTCCACTCGGTCACACCGACAGGGTCAGGCTATATATAGCCACGGGAATTTTTTTGGAAATTTCTCCGAAACCCTTCGCCCGCGCAACAGCTCGCTCTGCCATCATGGTCTCCAGATCATCTCCTCGTCGCCAGCAGCCTCCTGTCACTGGTCTCCGCCGCCGTCAACGGATTTCGTCCCCGCCGTTGCCATCGTAGCAAGTCCACCATCGAGTTAGGGGTCGGCAGTCAGCTTTTGCAGTATGTCTGATCAAAGTGACAGCCAGAACAAGGCCCTAGTGCCTGAGGTTGCTGAGGAGGAAGATGAAGAAGGATAGATTCTAAGGAAGCTCAAGCCAAAGATACCAGACCACAATGATGCCCATCCTGTGGCTGAGGACATGAGAATCAGGAAGGATTCAGGGCTGAGACTGTGGAGGATGGCACATCCATATGCCACAAGGAGAAGAACTGATGTTGATTACAGGTTCCATACAAAGGAACAACAGGACTTCTATGAGACAATCTTATTGGACAAGAAGCCCATATTTTGTGACATGAGGTGGGTTGACTGGAAATTCATCAAGGAAAATGAACAACACTATCCTGGAGTGCAAGACAGCTTTGTTGCTTGTGGAGTTGCAGATTTTGTTGGGCAAAAGCTCACAAATTGGAATGATGAACTTATCATGCAATTCTACTCCACAGCACACTTTTACCCAGATGGAAGAATTGTTTGGATGTCTGAACGTACAAGGTACCAATCCACTGTAGAAGAATGGGCAAAACTGATAAATGCCCCAAAGGAAAAAGATGATGATCTGGATGTATATGTCAAGAAGAAAATGGGACACAATTCCATGGCACACATGTACAAGGAGATCCCAGACAAATCCCTAGAGACTTTCACTTTTGGATCAGTCCATTTTCTGTTGTCAGGGCTGCCTACCATAAATTGGATTCTGAGGCACACTTTGTTGCCCAAGTTTGGTGACCATAACATGATCAGAGGGCATGCCATCAATATGTTGCATTTATTTGATGTGCCACAAAAATTCAAAGTCATGAGCCTGATCATTGAAACAATCAAGAGGACTGCAGCAGATCAGAAGAGGAGCTGTGGATATGCACGTCAGATTCAAGAATTGATAAACTCAAAGATGGGCACATGCAAATATCAGTTGGATAAGGAACACTTTCCACTTTATCCAGACTTTGAGGACAATGAGGTTGTCATGAATGAAGATGACCACAATCAATTCAAGATCAGGAGAAGAAGGAGAAGGCAAGGAAGGAGAAGGCTGCCAAGATGCCAACTCAAGAGGAGGCATCTGAATATTTCTTGAAAAACAAGTAGGAGCAGCTTGGTTACTTGATAGCATCATCTCTGAGGATTGAGAAGGGGTTGGCCACCCTAACTCAAAACCAGGAGAGCCTGGAAAGAATCATGGAAAAAATTCTATGATCTAGATGTCAAGGTAACTGAGATTCAGTCAGTTGTGGAGCAGCTGCAGGATGACATGCAGGAGAGGAAGGGCAAGACTACCACAAATGTCTTTGCCAGAGTGCCTAGAGCCCAGAGGTCAGCTGCTGTGCCAGTGCCAGACACTAGAGCAACATCTTCATCACCAGCCACTGCTCCTTCAGCTCCAGTGCAACCAGCTTCAGCATCAACTCCAGCACCCTCTACATCAACTGAAGCCTTCGTCCTTGGAGTTATCAGGACACCACCAACTGAAGATCAAGCCTGAGAGTCGATCTAGCACTATGCATTTTCTATGAACTTTTTGGTAACTTGTTGCCAAAAGGGGAGAAAAATGTATAGATCATAGGCTTCGAGAGAGAGAGTGTTGCTTTTGTTCTCTCTTTCTTTGTTGGTTTAAACTTGTTTGCTTTTTGATTGGTTGAGATACTATGCTTGTGAGACATTGATGATCATGTGTTTGATCATAAGCTACACTTATGCATGCTTGATATTATGCTATCTATCTTATGTGATCACTCACTATGCTTGGTGATGAGTGCATGTATTCATTGTTTATTATTTTGAGCGCTCCACCAAGATGTATGTGACATGGAAGAGTAACCCATGAGCCTAATTCATTGTGCATTTGCAGTCCAAAGCAAATCTAAAACTATGCACAAATTTAGGGGGAGCTCTTGCTTATCACATACTTCTCAAAGCGACGATGTTATTTAAATTTTATTATCATTTGTCGAAGCTTTGATCTATATGTTGTCATCAATTACCAAAAAGGGGGTGATTGAAAGAGCAACTATCCCTAGGTGGTTTTGGTAATTCATAACAACATATAGCTCATTGAGCTAATGATATTCCAAGACTATTATTTCAGGAAAGCTCAATGAATGGCATGGCATGGATGATGAAAGTGGATCCCTCAAAATACTAAGGACAAAGGATTGGCTCAAGCTCAAAAGCTCAAGACTCTTCACTTTACATTTTAGTGATCCAAGATCACATTGAGTCTATAGGAAAAGCCAATACTATCAAGAAGGGATGAGGTGTAGCTTAATGAGCCTCTTGCTTCATGTGCTTAGTGATATGCTCCAAAACCCTCAACTACTTTCCCACATCCACAAATGACCTAAACCTAAAGCCAAAATCGGTCACACCGATTCTTTCTATCCGTGCCACCGATTCCAAAAGTCATAGCCACTGCCACAAACCCTAAGCAAATCGGTCTTACCGATAGGGATCTCGGTCTCACTGAGATGGGGTTGCAATCTCTCTGTTTCCCTTCGTAACGTTTCGGTCTAACCGAAGTGAGCGATTGGTCCCACCGAGATTGCAATGTAAACTCTTTGTTTCCTTTTTGTAACATTTCGGTCTCACCGAAAAGAGCAAATCGGTCCCATCGAGTTTGCCTGACCAACTCTCTGGTTAGCTTATTACCAAAATCGGTCTTACCGAGTTTGTGTAATCGTTCTTACCGAGATTACGTTATGCCCTAACCCTAACCGAATCGGTCTCACCGAGTTGCATGTCAGTCCCACCGAAAATCGCTAACGGTCACTAGGTTTACTAAATCGGTCCGACCGAGTTTAACGATTCGGTCCAACCAAGTTTGGTAAATTGTGTGTAACAGTTAGATTTTGTGTGGAGGCTATATATACCCCTCCACCTCCTCTTCATTCGTGGAGAGAGCCATCAGAGTAAACCTACACTTCCAACTTACCATTTCTGAGAGAGAACCACCTACTCATGTGTTGAGGCCAAGATATTCCATTCCTACCATATGAATCTTGATCTCTAGCCTTCCCCAAGTTGCTTTCCACTCAAACCCTCTTTCCACCAGATCCAAATCCTATGAGAGAGAGTTGAGTGTTGGGGAGACTATCATTTGAAGCACAAGAGCAAGGAGTTCATCATCAACGCACCATTTGTTACTTCTTGGAGAGTGGTGTCTCCTAGATTGGCTAGGTGTCACTTGGGAGCATCCGACAAGATTGTGGAGTTGAACCAAGGAGTTTGTAAGGGCAAGGAGATCGCCTACTTCGTGAAGATCTACCGCTAGTGAGGCAAGTCCTTCGTGGGCGACGACCATGGTGGGATAGACAAGGTTGCTACTTCGTGGACCCTTCGTGGGTGGAGCCCTCCATGGACTCGCGCAGCCGTTACCCTTCGTGGGTTGAAGTCTCCATCAACGTGGATGTACGATAGCACCACCTATCGGAACCACGCCAAAAACATCCGTGTCTCCAATTGCGTTTGAATCCTCCAAACCCTTCCCTTTACTTTCTTGCAAGTTGCATGCTTTAATTTCTGCTGCCTATATACTCTTTGCATGCTTTCTTGAATTGTGTGATGATTGCTTGACTTGTCCTAAAATAGCTAAAATCTGCCAAACTTTAAAATTGGGAAAAGGTTAAGTTTTTATTGGTCAAGTAGTCTAATCACCCCCCCTCTAGAGATACTTCAAGGTCCTACAGGACCAATAAACCAGGACGGAGGTAGTAGTTATGGGATTACTAATCTAGAAGCCTAAAAGAACTGGCCCCTGGTACTCCTACTAGTAGTAGTACTCAAGTTGGAATTCCAATTGCACGGCACAACTTGTTAGGCAAAACAATCAATACAGGGTGTAGGAAGCGGTTTGGGAATTTGAATGCCTTTCCAACCAGTGAGATACTCCATACAAAGTATGACAGAGAAATAACCACAGAGAAGGAAGCTAAAAGTAAACAATCAAACGAGCATTTTTGCATTTGTTTTGCATTGAATCATTTCACAAGCTTGGCTAGTGCTGTTTTTCTACTTTTACAAAAAAACTGGATCGGAATGTTAAAACATCCATTTGCACGTACATAAGTAATAGTAGTACTCCCTCCGTCTAGGTGTATAAGTCTTCCCTCCTTCTTGGTCACAGTGCACAAACAAAGATGACTTATTGACCTGGACGGAGGGAGTAGCACAGTCTTCAAGCATATATCGAGAGAGACGTGTAGAGCGATAGTATATAGTAATGTTTGTGCTATGTGCACGTACTTGCAAAATGCGTACGAATACACAAGGTTTCCCAACTTTCCCTTTTACATACTTAATTAAGGACGCTAAAAATTCCTGAACGTTCGGGATTTATCATTTGCGTCCCAAAACTAATGAGATCGCCTTATGAAACAAATATTATACTCCTCCTAAAAGCCACGGCGCTCGCAGAGCGCTTGCGGCGCGCCACGAGTGCCCTGGTGCGCGTCCGTTTCCCAGCGCGCCGACACAACGCCTCTTCCTCAGCCTCGCAACTCGTGAGGTGCTGATTGGCGGCTTGCCGGCGGGCGAGCGCGATCTCACCGGTGTGGTGATCCGGCGCCAACAGGTACTCCTCCTCGCTGGAAGCGTGCACCCGGTCCACGTACCGTGAAGCATAGATGAGGTGCTTGGGCCCGACTGCATTCAGGGCGTCGGCACGGGAGTCCTCCGCCACCCTCACGGCCCTCACACGAGCCTTCTGCCAAAGAGTCAATTGCCTGACTCTCTTGGACGCGACATAGGCCTCCTAGGCAGCTTGTTCTGCGGTGCGCTTCTCTTCCTCGGCCTTCTTCTCCGCTTCTATTTTGGCGCGCTCTGCTAGAGGCAAAGCCTCCCACAAGGCGACATCCATTTCTTTCCAAATCTCCTCAAGGCTGGGGGCCTCGGCGGGCGGCGCGGCATTCTCCTCGTAGCGAGGAGCCAACGCGTCCTCTGACGCGCGTGCTGGCGAGATTGGGAACGCCGACGCGTCCAACTCGACGCGTCGCGGTGAGGAGAGGAACGCCGACGTGCCCTCCTCGACTAGTGGAGGCGAGGAATGGAACGGCGACGCGTCGCATCGCGGCGAGGAGCAGAATGCTGACGCATCCTCCTCGACTAGTGGCGGCGAGGAACGGAATGGCGACGCGTCGCATAGCGGCGAGGAGCGGAACACCGATGTGTCCTCCTCGACTAGTGGCGGCGAGGAATGGAACGGCGATGGGTGACCGTCCGCGCGGTGCAGCCAGGGGCTCCTAGGGCTTGGGAGGGCCGATGCCATGGTGGTCGATGTGAGAGGGAGGGGGAGGAGATAGCGATGAACGTGAACATGATGGGTAGGAGATAGCGATGTCGTGGGAGGCGCAATATTTATAGTGAGCAATGGCACACCTACGTAAGATATGGACTGAGCTGCACTGACTTAACTGCAGGTCCAGTTGCGTCACTGACATGTGGGTTGGATCCCTGTTGGGCCCATATGTCAGTGACCCAATGCACCTGTAGTTAAGTAACAGCTATGTGGGCATATTTGTTGGAGTAAATTATGGGGGAGGGAAGGAGTGGAATATAGCTGGTCACAACGGATTGGACGAGCGTGGGGGGAGGAGAGGCATGCATGCAGATTTTTTCACACGGGGTGGAGTGGTGGGACCTTCGGAGGGAGAAGGAGAGTTTGGCAGGCATATTGTTTCCACACATGGAGAGGAAAATATTTGGAGATGAACGGGCTTCCTGCAGGTATGGGGAATGGTGCATAATAAGTCATCTTGCATGCCGGGCTAGGTATAGTCTCAAGTCATTAAAAACATACACGCCCCACACAAGGGTGCACTAAATTATTGCATGCGATGATTAGGGCTGGCCATAATGGTGGTATCTTAGCTAGTATCATGCACACACGAATAGCAAACATGCTGATGTGACAAAGAATTAAAGAAGAGAGGGGGGTTAGAGTAACTAGTGTTCATGCATGCACTGGTAAACACATTTTTTTGTGAAGAACGACAATATTAGTTGAGTACTTTTGCAGACTTCAAAAACTATTCCACCGCCTCTACTATCTTGCTAAGAGTAGGTGAAAATTTTGAATCGAGCCCTTTAAACTAGAAGGGAGCTAGTGGTACTCTAATAGCTAACCTTGCTGTGATGACAAGATAGGACATGGCACGCACCTGGACAGAGGAACTAGTCTGCATTGTGCATTTAAGTTTTGTCTAAAGTCAATGTACCTCAACTTTCACCAGACTTATAGAAAAATGTACTATCAACATTCACAATGTCAAATCAATATTTTTACACTCATTATGAAACGTAGTTCTTATACTCATTATAATTAGTATTGTAGATACTGATATTTTTAGTATAAATTTGGTCGTGGGATTTCATTGATGCCTGTCAAAGCGTGGAGGAAGCGGAGCTTAGGGCTTGCATTGCCAGTCTCTACAAGGTATTTCTCTTCATAGTCCTGTAATTTTAGAGACTGATTGCACTTTTGTGGTAGCGTCTCTGGCATCGGAGGACTATGATAGGTCTGCTATGCGAGACCTGAAGATGAAAGAGTTGAGCATCTCGAAGTTGATCAACAATCTTCAATTGTCAAAGATTAGCCGTTCGGCCAATAAGGTGGCACACTTAATTGCTAAGTATAGCTTTGACAATAGATTAGATGGTATTCTTGTAAATAATGTACCACCCTATGTGGTGAATCATGCATGCGTAGTAGGCAAAAAAATTGCTCATTTATAGCCGGTCAAAGTCTCAAAGGGCGCAACCGCGCAAGGGAGGCGAAGGTCGTGGGAGGCGTGACGGTTGACGGAATTAAGTGAAGTTACATCCACACGCCAGCATGGCGTGCGAACAGGCAGAAGCTATACCGTCAGGCCTACGATATGGGTCTAGTAGACATGACATCTAGTGGGTCCCGCATAGTTCTCGAGAACTCTTTGGGGGCTTGCAGCCGTTTATCCACCGGGCAAGCCAGCAACCCCACGCCGTTCGCACGCCCTACTTATCCCTGTCTTCTACCTTACAACAGTTTGCTCTGAGTCGTCCCATCCTTTCACATTAGTACGCTCCCAGTTTTTTTTTGCGACGTACAACAGTTCAACTTCTCCTAACCCTCCTCCAAAATCCATGGCCTCCCAAATCTCCATGGTCGCCACTGAGTACCAGTTCAGAGCCATCACCAGCGATGAGTTCATCGTCATCTACACACGTGGATCCGACATGGTGAAAGCATGCCTTGCTCGTTCCCTACGCATGTTCAATAGTTCAATGGATGAGTGGGTCGCCGGGCTAGACGTTGAGTACACCACAGTCCTAGGATGAGAGAAGGATCTAAAGGACGAAGAGAGGAAGAAGCCCACCGTGATCCAGGTTTGTGTACATAACGTTTGCTTGGTCTACCACATATGCTATGCCGACGTTGAGTGCCAGGATTTTAAGAACTTCCTCAAGGACAACAGAGTGACATTCGTTACTTTAGGCTTTAAGAATGACAGGGATGTCCTACGTTGGATAGGTCTCGTTGTAGGCCAGCCCTTTGATCTCTAGAAGGCAAGCCTGGTGTCCTCCTCTCAACCTTCAATGCTGACCCTGGCAGCAGCCATGATTGATCCTTTGTACGCTAAACTGAAGAAACCTCATCACGAGTTTCATCATGCATGGGAGTCGAAGACATTAGATGAAGATCACATCCTATACGCAGCAATGGATGCCTACCTTTGTTTAAATGTCTACAAGGGTTGGATGAAGAAGCAGAGCCTAGTGTCCGGTTCAAGCAAAGAAGCGTCGGCGAAGAGGAAGAGGAAGAGGGACCAGGACGAAGTCGAGGCCATGGACTCGGACTCCGAGTAGGTGGCAGTGCCGTCGCTCATGCTGGTTCTACTGCAGTGTCAAGCGGACTAGTTGCTTAGTTTATTTTCAAGGGTGTGTTGTGCTGAGGCCCCAACAGAACTATGTTTATGTTCTTTCTCGTTATTTGAGCTCTTTAGTACGTACAGTAGTACTAGTACTATGTCTTACTACTGTTCTTCTTGCAGTTGGTACTACTGCTCGTATATTCGTGTTCCTACTGTACTTAATACGTTCGTACTAGTAGTATAATTTGGGTCAGTCGATTTGTGAAAGAAGTTCGACGGAGCGAAGGAAGAAGACGATAGAAGAGGTGGAAGAAGCCCTTCTAGTGATCCATGTTGCATCAAACGGCTCACAAGAGTTGACTGACCCAAATTGCTCCTTCAGATTGCAGGATCCACATGGCATTCAAGGTCTCGAAGGTAGATTCCCCATCCGCACCCGGTTTGCGGGCTCGATGCACGCGCGACCGGCTTCCACCGCGACAGCCACCATGCACGCCTCCTCCACGCGGGCGGAGACGACAATGACACGCTAGTTCCTCCTCGCCGGCGTGCTGGAGCACACGCTCGTCCTCCTCTTCGTACGCTGCGTGCATAGACGTGGCTCCACCAGCTGCTTGCGTACTTGGCAGCACGGCGGCATCGTGAGGAGGAACTGTAGACGACGTGAGCGGGCGAGCCTTCGGCTTCATGGCACAGGGATGGCGGCGACACGGCGGTGATGGGCGAGAAATTGTTGGCCGGAGCAGGCGGGCGCCGGCATGCACAATGGCGGCCGCGGCATATTGATGAGTGCGTGTGTGGGAGCTTACTTTAGTTTTATATAAGGTTGGTCAAACTTAAAAGAAAACCGTACTAGTACACATAAACATTAGACTTAGGCAGCGCTCTTTTTATTAGTTAGTACCACAGCGACGATACGGAATCCTGTGCAAGCGCGTGAACCGCGGCCGCGCGGTCGATCGAATGGTGTGTCACCGTGTCGCGCTCGAAGGACATCCACCGAACCTTTTTGTATGTGTGAAAACAATCCTCGAATATTACTCAACTTTTTTTCCTGGGAAAGTTCTTGACGCTGCAATATTTCCATATATTTGAATTTAGCTCCAGTTCGTGTTTATTTGGATTTGGATGTTTTAGGTGCGCCCTAGTTTTTTATAATACTGATTTTGTGTGTGTGACTGAGAGAGAACGTGTGGATGTGTCCATATGTGTGTTGAGGTGGAAGGGCAATGTGGAGACGGTGTGCGTGTGATACACACATAGAGAGGTGTGAATGTGCAAATGATCATGCATGAGTGAGACATAGACAGATGCCGATACGTTGTGTATACATGAGAGAACGGTCTTCTAGTTTACTTGTGTGTGTGTGTGTGAGAGAGAGAGAGAGATAGAGAGAGGAGCATCCGTAACACAACAACTATCTCTCTCGATTCGTCCGTCCCTCGCACGACCACATGCAACACAAGCATCAACGCGCACATTTTGACACCCTTACGCGGCCCCTGCCCACCTCAAGGCCCGCACAATCTCTTCGTGAATACCCATTTCTCTCCTTAGGTTTGTTTTCTCTCAATATCTGACAGACACACACACACACATAGACACAGACACACACACACACACACACACACACACACACACACACACAGAGAGAGAGAGAGACGCAGCACAACACACACACCCTCCCCCGAGCACACAATTCATCCCCATCTTAGGTTATACGGCGACCACTCTCGCTTGTGCTTCTTTGCACCCCAACATGCACAACACCTCAATCTTCAAAGAGGGCATCGAGCAGATCGAAGACGGCGACCACACCACGCTAGAGAATGCAGGATCATTTGGAAGCAGGGTGATGTGACGACGGCTGACTGACTCCTCCCCCCACCCTCTCTCTCTCTCTCTCTTACAAAATTACCAATCCCTCTCTCCCCTGCACAAAATTTTCAATCCCTCAACCCACAAGATCCTTTACCTCTCGTCCATGTTTTTCTAGCTCTCTCATCAAACATGTTGTCTCTTCTCCTTCCACATATACAGAATCCGGATGCACACGCATCTCACGTATAAGACATGTCTCCATCTTTCTCACAGACCTAACTTCTTCCTCTCTCTTTCTCTCTCTATCTATCTCTCTCTGTCTCATTAGGTTTGTCTCCTACTCTCTCATCCACATACATACAATCTTTCCCGCCCTATCTGCTCCATCTTCAAAAGCTCTCTCTGCACATTTCATTCACACATTGGGATATGTCAAAATGTTGCTTCTATAATGGCTGATGTAGAGTTATGGTTGTTTTTGTTGCATCCTACAAAGTAATAACTATGAAATGCATTTAGATTCTCATTTGACTGGGATTATGTGAGTTTGAGCATGTTGTGAAGTACTATAGACCTTGTATACATCTTGGGATTCAACAATGATTGTAACTATTGAATTGTATAGACCATTACATTCATAGTCAATAGCCTAATATATTTATTTCACAATTTCAACAAATGATTAGTTCACTAAAAACTAAGAAAACAAATGTGTAATCCCTCCATTTTTATTTAAGTCCGCGTATTAGCATTGGTCAAAGTCAAGTTTTGTAAACTCTCAGAAAGCTTATATCAAAAAATATCAACATATACAATAACAAATAAATACCATTAGATTCATTATTGAATGTACTTTCACATCATACATATTTGTTATGGTAAATGTTTAGATTTTTCTATAAACTTGGTCAAACTTTAGGAAGTTTGACTTCGGTCAAACCTAATATGCAGAGTTTACTACTACTACTCGCTAGTTGGTTAGCCGAATCACTCAACACGCCACACGGAGAGTCGAGTGTCACAAAATTTTGAGGTCGGCGGGAAAATCTCCCGCGACCCTGAATCGAGCAGTGGGAAGTTACCATCATAGCCTTCGGAATAGGCCTACGGATGACGCTTGGCAGGGGCCTGTTTTCGTAACTTCAGGTTCACCCTACCCAGCCAACCCCACCCCGGCATCCAGAGTAGTACACCTGAATACTCCCCATTTCTATCCCCACCGCAAAATAGACTTCTCCACGGCACCGCAGCCTTCGTGCTCCTCCCCCTTTACATCGGTGCACTCGTCCACCGCAGCGCATCTACCTCATCGACGACCTCGTACGCCGCACTGGAGCCGGTCCATCGTCGTCGTCGTACACGGAGCCTCTTCCCCGGCATCGTGTTCCACGGTCTCGGATCTGCTACCCAGAAGCCGATGCCAAGCACAGAAGTACCACCGTCGTGGACAATGAACTGACTCCCGTTGCCGACCATGACTCACAGAGGCCGCCGCGACCATCGTTCTCCTCCACGATTGGTAATGTGTCTATTGAATCACTTAGCAGTACATGTGCAGTTCCAATTTTGTTCATACCTAGCCTTCAGATTTCCTGGGTGTTATTGTTCCTGTAAAAGTAATTGGTTATAGCCTCCATTGTCCAATAGAATATCAGCTTGTAATTGTGCGTCGCTCCTGTATCGCTCTATGCTTGGGTAGGTTTTTCATCTGCAACCAGTAGTGTGGCAAATGATGGAAAGGTTTTTAGAACTAGCAAGATGCCCATGCGTTGCACGCATCAAGATGCATTTGTATGAATAGTTTATCTTGTGCGAGAAAAGGATGAACGAGGGAAGGACTTATTTGTAAATCTTGAGAGGGGTATGGGTATATTTTTGCAAAATTCCCATTTGTTTCCTTCCTATCCGTCAGATATAAATCAGACAACCTATATTGCAAGAAAAAAAAGTATAGAGAAAAAAGTAGACACTAGAGAAGTAGAGATAAATATTAAATATTAAGTATAAAATAAATATAACAGTAGAGAAGAGAGTAGAGTTAGCAGAGACGTCAGGAAAGGATCGCGCGCGCGTGGGAAAAAGTGGCCGAGCGTGCGCTAGTTTTGGCGCGCGGCGTCCGGCGCACTTTATAAAATCCAACGCCATCCCACCGCTCTGTGCCTTGCCACCACTCTCTCCCCGCTCTGTGCCTCGCCACCGCTCTCTCCCCGCTGTTTTTTGCCTCGCTGCCGCCGCACCACCATGCCGCCGTGTCGCCGAGAAACTTGGGGATACCGCGGCGTCCACGCGCGCCCCTCCGGCGGCTTCTCCGCTGATATCCGGTTCTGCGGGATGCGCCTCGGCCTCGGCAATTATGACACCGCCAACGAGACCGCCCACGCGTACGACGCGACGGCGTGGCGCCTTCGGTGGCTTCATAGAACATTGAACTTCCCCAACGTGCCGACGCGGGAGCGGGCGCAGGAGCTCGCGCCTCTGCCGCGGCTTAGCACCGACGAGGATCGTCGCGATAACCGGAGGCAGGAGCACCGTCTCGGCATCGCCGATATGGACGAGGAAAGCATGGTGCTGTGGCACCAACACCTCCCGCAGGACATCATCAACGAGCGCGAGTTCTACGTGCAAAGGAGGGTGGAGAGGGATAAGAGGAGGGCGGTGCGAGCCTCCTATCGCGAGGACAAGCATAGGTGAAAAGCGTACGCTCAATTCAACATGAGGCTAGGAGCAGCGTCGCCCTAGGAATTTGACGACGATAAATATCTTCACGCATACAGTCAGATGTTGGAGGAGGACATCACCGAGGAGGAGTCGGACAACGAGGAGTAGTTGAGTTATCTTTTTTTATCTATCTATGCTGAGAACTATCCTCTACTCTCTAGTCTCTACTTCTCGATCTCAGCATTGTAAACGCTTTTTTAAAGCGCCGCGCGTTGCGACTCTGTTGGAGATGCTCTAACATGGCAGACGAGTGCTTTAATGTTGCCCACAAGATGCGCGAGTATTACTAGTAGTATATTTTTCTTGCCATGTTGAGATTTTCAAACTATGAGTGCGAACATGCAGAGGAGCAATGAAGACCAAACACGGGATATTCGGGACATCTTCAAGGAGCGTGGCAAGTTAAAGAGGAGTTGCACTGAACCTATAAAACGAGCTTTGGTAAGTAACACCCTTTCAATTACTTTCATTTAGCCTCGTGTTCTTTGATGTGTATATGTTGTAGTTTCTGTTTCTCTTAAGCGTGGTGTTCTTCGATGTGTAATAAGAAGAGTCTTAATCGTCCTAATGCTTTCATTTTTAGCTTGATGTAGGAAGTGGGTGTTCTCACCTTGTAGTCTGTTTTTATATTTCTTTTTTCCTTTTGAATTCACTTCTCCGAGTTCTGTTTATCTGGCTTATACTAAATGGATCTAGGTTGCTCTGAGTATTGATCTAAAAAAGAAGTAACTTCATGTCAGGATGCAGTTCATGCGAGGAGGGAAGTATGGTCAACCTCGAGATCATGTTTCCAAAATGAGGCTGGATTACACACAAGGTGCCACTTCCCTAATGATGCTGGATTAGACACAAGGTGCAAATTCCCAGATGATGCTGGATTACACACAAGCCAGGTGGAGTCGTCAGCTGTTCGTGTCCTCGTGGCATTAGTAAAGGCTAAAAGAAAGCATGCAACATCACTTGAGAATGTAGCTGAGTTCCTGAAGAAGCGAAAAGAGCAGTCAGATGCTCTCTTCACCCAAGCCAAAGAAGAGATGGAAGAAGCCAGAAATAAGCTAGCAGAGGCAGAGCAGGCTAGGCGTCTCCTGCTATCTAAAACTTTTGTCAATACAAAATTTCCTTCATAATAGCTAGGTTCAAATGATCATGCACGAGTGAGACATAGACAGATGCCAATACGTTGTGTATACATGAGAGAATGGTCTTCTTGTTTACTTGTGTGTGTGTGTGTGTGTGTGAGAGAGAGAGAGAGGAGCATCCGTAACACAACAACTATCTCTCTCGATTCGTCCGTCCCTCGCACGATCGCATGCAACACATGCATCAACGCGCACATTTTGACACCCTTACGTGGCCCCTGCCCACCTCAAGGCCCGCACAATCTCTTCGTGAGTACCCATTTCTCTCCTTAGGTTTGTTTTCTCTCAATATCTGACACACACACACAGACAGAGAGAGAGAGAGAGAGAGAGAAAGAGAGAGAGAGAGAGAGAGAGAGAGAGACGCAGCACAACACACACACCCTCCCCCGAGCACACAATTCATCCCCATCCAAGGTTATACGGTTACCACTCTTGCTTGTGCTTCTTTGCACCCCAACATGCACAACACCTCAATCTTCAAAGAGGGCATCGAGCAGATCGAAGAGGGCGACCACACCGCGCTAGAGAATGCAGGATCATTTGGAAGCAGGGTGATGTGACGACGGGTGACTGACTCCTTCCCCACCCTCTCTCTCTCTTGCACAAAATTACCAATCCCTCTCTCCCCCGCACAAAATTGTCAATCCCTCAACCCACAAGATCCTTTACCTCTCGTCCATGTTTTTCCAGCTCTCTCATCAAACATGTTGTCTCTTCTCCTTCCACGTATACAGAATCCGGATGCACACGCATCTCACATATATTACATGTCTCCATCTTTCTCACAGACCTAACTTCTTCCTCTCTCTCTTTCTCTCTCTATCTGTCTCTCTCTATCTCATTAGGTTTGTCTCCTACTCTCTCATCCACATACATACAATCTTTCCCGCCCTATCTGCTACATCTTCAAAAGCTCTCTCTGCACATTTCATTCACACATTGGGATATGTCAAAATGTTGCTTCTATAATGGCTGAAGTAGAGTTATGGTTGTTTTTGTTGCATCCTACAAAGGAATAACTATGAGGTGCATTTAGTTTCTCATTTGACTGGGATTATGTGAGTTTGAGCATGTTGTGAAGTACTATAGACCTTGTATACATCTTGGGATTCAACAATGATTGTAACTATTGAATTGTATAGACCATTACATTCGTAGTCAATAGCCTAATATATTTATTTCACAATTTCAACAAATGATTAGTTCACTACAAACTAAGAAAAATATTTGTGTAATCACTCCATTTTTATTAATTCCGCGTATTAGCATTGGTCAAAGTCAAGTTTTGTAAACTCTCAGAAAGCTTAGAACAAAAAATATCAACATATACAATAACAAATAAATACCATTAGATTCATTATTGAATGTACTTTCACATCATACATATTTGTTATGGTAAATGTTTAGATTTTTCTATAAACTTGGTCAAACTTTAGGAAGTTTGACTTCGGTCAAACCTAATATGCAGAGTTTACTACTACTACTCACTAGTTGCTTAGCCGAATCACTCAACACGCCACACGGGGAGTCGAGTGTCACAAAATTTTAAGGTCGGCGAGAAAATCTCCCGTGACCCTGAATCGAGCAGTGGGAAGTTACCATCATAGCCTTCGGAATAGGCCTACGAATGACGCTTGGCAGGGGCCTGTTTTCGTAACTTCAGGTTCACCCTACCCAGCCAACCCCACCCCGGCATCCAGAGTAGTACACCTGAATACTCCCCATTTTCTATCCCCACGGCACCGCAGCCTTCGTGCTCCTCCCCCTTTACATCGGCGCACTCGTCCACCGTAGCGCATCTACCTCATGGACGACCTCATACGCCGCACTGGAGCCGGTCCACCGTCGTCGTCATACACGGAGCCTCTTCCCCGGCATCGTCTTCCATGGTCTCGGATCTGCTTCCCGGAAGTCGATGCCAAGCACAGAAGTACCACCGCCGTGGACAATGAACTGACTCCTGTTGCCGACCATAACTCACAGTGACCGCCGTGACCATCGTTCTCCTCCTCGATTGGTAATGTGTCTATTGAATCACTTAGCAGTACATGTGCAGTTCCAATTTTGTTCATACCTACCCTTCAGATTTCCTGGGTGATATTGTTCCTCTAAAAGTAATTGGTTATAGCCTCCATTGTCCAACAGAATATCAGCTTGTAATTGTGCGTCGCTCCTGTATCGCGCTATGCTTGGGTAGGTTTTTCATCTGCAACCAGTAGTGTGGCAAATGATGGAAAGGTTTTTAGAACTAGCAAGATGCCCATGTGTTGCACGCATCAAGATGCATTTGTATGAGTAGTTTATCTTGTGGGAGAAAAGGATGAACGAGGGAAGGCCTTATTTGCAAATCTGGAGAGGGGTATGGGTATCTTTTTGCAAAATTCCCATTTGTTTCCTTCCTATCTGTCAGATATAAATCAGACGGCTGATATTGCAAGGAAAAAAAGTATAGAGAAAAAAAGTAGACAGTAGAGAAATAGAGATAAATATTAAATATTAATTATAAAATAAATATAACAGTAGAGAAGAGAGTAGAGCTAGCAGAGACGTCAGGAAAGGATCGTGCACGCGTGGGAAAAAGCGGTCGGGCGTGCGCTAGTTTTGGCGCGCGGCGTCCGGCGCGCTTTATAAAATCCAACGCCCTCCCACCGCTCTGTGCCTTGCCACCGCTCTCTCCCCGCTCTGTGCCTCGCCACCGCTCTCTCCCCGCTCTTTTTTGCCTCGCCACCGCCGCGCCACCATGCCGCCGTGTCGCCGGGAAACTTGGGGATACCGCGGCGTCCACGCGCGCCCCTCCGGCGGCTTCCCTGCCGAGATCCGGTTCCGCGGGATGTGCCTCGGCCTCGCCAATTTCGACACCGCCAACGAGGCCGCCCACGCGTACGACGCGACGGCGTGGCGCCTCCGGTGGCCTCATAGAACATTGAACTTCCGCAATGTGCCGACGGGGGAGCGGGCGCAGGAGCTCGCGCCTCTGCTGCGGCTTAGCACCGACAAGGATCGTAACGACAACCGGAGGCAGGAGCACCGGCTCGGCATCGCCGATATGGACGAGGAAGCCATGGCGCTGTGGCGCCAACACCTCCCGCAGGACATCATCAACGAGCGCGAGTTCTACGCGCAAAGGAGGGCGGAGAGGGATAAGAGGAGGGTGGTGCGAGCCGCCTATCGCGAGGACAAGCGTAGGTGAAAAGCGTACGCTCAGTTGAACATGAGGCTAGGAGCAGCGTCGCCCAGGGAATCCGACGACGATCGGTATCTTCACGCATACAGTCAGAGGTTGGAGGAGGACATCACCGAGGAGGAGTCGGACGATGAGGAGTAGTTGAATTATCTTTTTTTATCTATCTATGCTGAGAAATATCCTCTACTCTCTAGTCTCTACTTCTCGATCTCAGCATTGTAAAGCTTTTTTAAAGCGCCGCACGTTGCGATTCTATTGGAGATGCTCTAACATGGCAGATGAGTGCTTTAATGTTGCCTACAAGATGCGCGAGTATTACTAGTAGTATATTTTTCTTGCCATGTTGAGATTTTAAAACTACGAGTGCGAACATGCAGAGGAGCAATGAAGACCAAACACGGGATATTCGGGACATCTTCAAGGAGTGTGGCAAGTTAAAGAGGAGTTGCACCGAACCTATAAAACGAGCTTTGGTAAGTAACACCCTTTCAATTACTTTCATTTAGCCTCGTGTTCTTCGATGTGTATATGTTGTAGTTTCTATTTCTCTTAAGCGTGGTGTTCTTCGATATGTAATAAGAAGAGTCTTAATCGTCATAATGCTTTCGTTTTTAGCTTGATGTAGTAAGTGGGTGTTCTCACCTTGTAGTCTATTTTTATATTTTTTTTCCTTTTGAATTCACTTCTCCGAGTTCTGTTTATCTGGCTTCTACTAAATGGATCTAGGTTGCTCTGAGTATTGATCTAAAAAAGAAGTAACTTCATGTCAGGATGCAGTTCCTGCGAGGAGGGAACTATGGTCAACCTCGAGATCATGTTTCCAAAATGAGGCTGGATTACACACAAGGTGCCACTTCCCTAATGATGCTGGATTAGACACAAGGTGCAAATTCCCAGAGGATGCTGGATTACACACAAGCTAGGTGGAGTCGTCGGCTGTTCTTGTCCTCGTGGCATTAGTAAAGGCTAAAAGAAAGCATGCAGCAGCACTTGAGAATGTAGCTGAGTTCCTGAAGAAGCGAAAAGAGAAGTCAGATGCTCTCTTCACCCAAGCCAAAGAAGAGATGGAAGAAGCCAGAAATAAGCTAGCAGAGGCAGAGCTGGCTAGGCGTCTCCTGCTATCTAAAACTTTAGTCAATACAAAATTTCCTTCATAATAGCTAGGTTCAAATGTTTATCCAGCCAGCATGCCTGTTGTGATGTCCGTGCATCTACTGATGTGGCACAAAATGTTTTTTTGGGTCGTGTAATAACAACAATTACTTTCCAAACAATAACAGACGAAGCATTGGACATGGTATAGTTCATGCGCAAGCTCGACATTCCAAGTTCAACTTCCACATCAAACTCATGTTCACAGATATTTGCACATTCATACATAATGTCCACAACCATGATTCACTTCAAAGCCAAAAAAATGTGAGGAGAGTTATAAATAAAGAAAAACCTCTACTAGTTCCTGCTACCAGTGCGAGCACAACAAGTCAAGACCATGCGTAAATTAATTATATTTTAGTCATTTTTGTGTTCTAAAATACCTGCCGGCTCGCGGAAAGACGTGTTGCCGGCACACGCGCGGATTCAATGAAGGCAGGCGGGGCAGTCTTAAGCTGGTTGCACGCGGCGAGGAGGCGTGCTCAGCCGGGACTGCAGCGAGTGCGGCCCTCTTGGCCGGCGCGTCGGTTCAATACCTACGCTATGAGAGGTTGCATCCGTGTCAGAGCAATCACTCCCTCCAGTCCATTTTGTTTGGGTATAACAAAATCTCGTTTTCCATTCACATTTTACAAGTAAAATTCGTGGACAAACTTTGACCCAAAGTACGATGGGGACTAGTAAACAAGAATGGAGGTAGTAGTTTTTTAATCAAAGAAGAGTTTCCCCTTCTGATTTTCATTACTGAAAACGAGCATCTAAATCTAAACCATAGTATTTGCCCTAGAACTACTAGGTTCAACATCTCGCAACATAAACCCATACAACCATACGCGAGGGAGGTACGTAGTACTATGAATTCCATTTTTGCTCCATACCAATAGTTCTAAAAACTAGTTACTACTTATAACGCGCCATTGAAAATCGAAACTCGTAACCCCGCTAAAAAACGATATTTTAAACATGGTCACTCGATTTGTGGCAACTGGCGAACCACCACGCTCCAAGTCGTTCACCTGTGGTCCCGACCATCAACTCCTACAAATCAAATTATCACGCGAGCTGACTATTCCTACAAAGGTGCCCCACCATGTACCCGGTACCCGCGAATGCAAAAATTGTGCACCTAGGGTATTAGGATTTATTTGTTAACGTCGCCTTTATGTAACACTCATGTGTGCGAGACAACGAGAGGCCGACTGCGTGCGTGCGCCTCTTCTCTTCGTATATGTACTCCACCGTTTGTCTAGTGTCTACAGGAGAAAGAGAGAGAGAGAGAGAGAGAGAGAGAGTAATTTTAGTGGTATGGGTCATATGTAGAGACATAAGGGTGTGTGAGAGAATCCCATAGAGAGAAAGACAAAGTGAAAGACGAGTGGAGACTGTGTGTGTGGCGGTGAAAAAGAAACCTTAGGTACCGAGTGATACCAGAGAACAGTAGAGACGTGAGAGATAATGAAAACCGTGTAATGTATAATGATAGGGAGGAGTGTGACACTTCTCAAGGGATACGTCGATAGACCATGTTTGCGAGGATAGGAGAAACATGAAGTGAGTGTGCGGGTGAGCTGGAGAAAAGAGAGTGATAGCTACCTGAAGGAGCATGCATGCGAGAGATATGGGCGTGAAAGGAGTGAACATAAAAGGGCTTCAAATATTTGAATTCGAGATGATGATACATGTAATCCATACTCGAACCAAAATTGATCTATCAAACATTCATACTCATATGAATTCACGCACATCTATGTTATTTAATATGTAGATATTACTGATCCACACATTTTAGTAGAACATAATTTGGTTAATTTTTTTCGAATTCAACCTTAAGATTTTGAGATCGTTGTATTTGTAAATCATATTATACATATAAAGCAGCATAATTCTTTGTTGTGCTTTTGAAAGTATATATAAAAAAATGATGTATATAGAATGTATTTCCAATTGAAAATGGATCTCGCCCAGAAAAAAATAGAATACAAACAGGATTCGAATTGAGTTGGCACGAGCGTAAACATGCACTCTACAAAATTTGAACGAAGCGGGGAAAGTCGCAGTAACCGCTCAAAACCAAAATCTACGAGATGGAAATTACTACTGCCTATCCCTGTCACGCAAAGCCTATATGCTGGATTTCTATAGGTTTCGATAGGGGTAGGTTTGCAATTGCACGCAAATGTGATGTAACCGCCTCTCATCCGGATTCATACACGGTGGGCGCCAAAACACAGTGTGTCCTCGGCCGTAATTGACTCCCTCCCCGATTCATATTCATATACATGGTTGGCGCCAGAAACTGTCGGCATTCTGGGAACGGGGGTCCCCAGACTTGCCTGCCTGCGGCCTGCAGCATGGCTCAAAAGGGGCCAGCACGGCCCATCTTCATCAACACAAGCTCAAGACCCTTGCGAGGGGCCAAGCCTCGCGGGGTGGACGACAAGCAGCTTCCTCAAGCACGGCCTCGTCAGGCTAGCTCACGAGGAGGCGGAGAGTTCAAGGTGGGGTACCTCGCGAGGTGCCCATGACGCAAGCCATGACGACCAAGGGCGCCAGCCGGGCGCCAGCCTGCGCAGTGTCCTTCTTTCCTCTTTGGTGCAAGGGGAGCAAGCACAGGCGAGAGCATCAAGCAAAGGCAACCATTTTGGTGCAACAAGACCAAGACCAGTCCAACGGCAGGATGGAGGTCACCGTGGAGCCCAAGTCGGCGTCACCACCAGAGCCTTTGACAGGCGAGGACCAACTTTAGTCAGGATAAGTGTACTAGATGTTCCCCTTCAAAATGGCCAATTGTTGGTGCCCTTCCCACTCAATATTTGGGAAGAGGCCCAGGGCCTTCGCCTATAAATAGGACTAGCGACCCACAGGGTAGAGATATCTGGATAGGAATCTGGAGATAAGATAGGCATCTAGAATCAACCCCTCCAAAGGGACAACACCACCACAAGAACAGACCCTCGCGAGGCTGTTCTTCCTTGTATTGTTCATCATCATCCCAAGAGGCAATACACCACGCCACACACTGGAGTAGGGTATTACACCACAATGGTGGCCTGAACCAGTATAAACCCTGTGTCTCTTGTTTTGTTCTTCTCGTAGTTTAGATCCTAGCGATTCGACGAGGAACAGGTAAGTAGAAGGCGAAACCTCCGCGCGCACCCCAGTGTTCGAACCTCAAGGGTCTGCCGGAACCCTAAATCTGACATTTGGCGCGCCAGGTAGGGGTGCTCCGGAATTTGTCTTCCGTCGCCCTGTTCTTCTCCGACCGTCGCGACCATGTCTGACGCACGCCGGGTTCGCGCCAAGCATCGAGCCGCCCTCTCTTCCCGCGTCGCCCAGATGGCTCCCGTCGGCGGGCGCCCTCGTCGTTCCCCGTCGCCTGCCATCAACGCCGCCACCGGCCCGGCGGGGAACCAGCAGCAAGCATCGTCCCAGCACCCGTCCATGAGGCGAGATGGCCGCACCGCTACGCCCTCGCTCACCCCCGCTGGTTCTTCATCCCGCGCGCCCAGCGCAGCCGTGGAGGCTCGATCTGCGCTCATCGCGGCAAACGAGCTCCTGCGCTACCGCCCAGTCGATGACGTCTACGAAGAATGGCTCGACCGAGTCGCCGAACTCGTCCGTGCCGCTAGGGGCTCCCTCGCGCCATCTTTCTCGCTGCACCGCGCCCTGCCATGCGCAGGCAATGAAGCTCCTGGGGCGCCTCAGCCGCCTCCCCCTCAAGAAGGCGCCCTGGCTCCGAGGCGCGCGGCCCCTGGGCGGAACCCGCCCCGTCAGGAACCAGCGTGGCAGGAGCAGAGCTGCCAAGAGGTCCCTCGCCCTCGAGAAGCGGACCGAGCGCTCCTTGCTCCGGCTCGTCCCGACCATGCTCCTGCTCCAGCATGTCAAGACCCCGCGCTGCACCCATCTGCGGAGCACGGGGACTTGCAGGACTGAGCCCTTCGTCCTCCAAGGCCTCCTGTGACCACAGCGGGCTGCCGCGCCTTCACCACCGAGCTATGCACCGTCGCGTGGCCCGGCAAGTTCAAGCCAGACCTGCCTCCTCGCTACGACGGCACGGCTGACCCTGCAGAGTTCCTCCAGCTCTACGAGCTGGGCATTGAGGCTGCCAACGGAGACGAGAAGGTCATGGTGAACTGGTTTCCCATGGCTCTCAAGGACGGGGCCCGCACCTGGCTTCTGAACCTGGCCCCAGGCACGATCTCCTCCTGGGACGAGATACGCACCCGCTTCATCGCCAACTTTCAGGGTACCCGCGACCGGCCACCCGCCGTGAGCGACATGCGCCGCATCAAGCAGCAACCAGGGGAAACCCTACAGAAGTACATCCAGCACTTCAACAACGCGTGCCTCAAGATTCCCAAGGTGGCCGAGGAGGCCATCATCTCAGCCTTCTCTGACGGCGTGCGTGACGTCAAAATGAAGTAGGAGCTCGCAATGCATGAAGATCTGTGCACTTCCTTGGAGCCGTTCAACCTGGTGACCAAGTGCGCCAGGACTGAGGAAGGGCGTCTCTCCCTCCTCGAGTTGCCTGCCGCAGACCCTGAAGAGAAGAAGCCCAAGGCCAAGGACATGAAGCGCAAGGGGGCTGCCGTGCTCGCGGCAGAACCAGACACCAAGCGGGGCAGAGATCAACCCGAATCCTCCAAGGGCAGTCGGTACTGCGTGTACCACGACCTCCACACCCATAACACCAATGAATGCCAAGAGCTCAGGGCCGTGCGTGAAGGACGGACCGGCCGGCATCCCGACCGCAGCGACCGGGGCTACGCCCGAGGAGGAGGAAGGAACGCAGGACGCTGGGAAGACCGCGGCCCACGTCAAGGGTGGCGCGCCCAACCTCGCGAGGATCGCTGGCAGGACCCGCCTCACGAGGGAGGCTAGAGGGATCATCCTCGTGAGGATCGCCCGCAAGGTAACGCAGGCCTCCCTCCGCTACCGCCGCAGCCAAGGAGAAATGAGGACCGTCATCAGGACGAAGGGGCTGGGGGCTTCCAGGAACCACGTGCGATCGCCTGCATCCTAGGTGGAGCTCAAGCCCCAGCCTCTTAGTGCATCTTCAAGCAGTTCGCCCACGAAGTGAATGCAGTCCTCCCCAAGCTCGAGGCCACGCGCCCTCTCAGGTGGTCGGCGTGTGCCATCACCTTCAGCTCAGTGGATCAGGTCAAGTGCGCGGCCACAGCCGGAGTCCTCCCGATGCTTTGTTCCCCAATCATCAGCAACGTGCTAGTCACCAGGACCCTCATCAATGGCGGGGCAGGGCTCAACGTCCTGTCCGTGGAACATTCAACAATCTCCAAGTACCCTACAGTCAGCTTCAGCCAACCAAGCCTTTCTTCGGAGTCACCGACGGCTCCACGGTCCCGATTGGGCAGGTCCGCCTCCCTGTCACCTTCGGGGCACGCGACAACTACCGCACCGAGCTCATCGACTTCGACGTCGCCCACATTCGCCTACCGTACAACGCCATCCTCGGGTACCCAGCACTGGCCAAGTTCATGGCTGTAACCCACCACGGCTACAACGTCCTCAAGATGTCAGGAAGTGGCGGAGTCATCACGGTGCCCTGCGAAGAGAGAGATGCAGTTTGCTCCCTGGAGAGAGCCTTTCAAGCTGCATCACTGGAAGACCCGGATCGCGGAAGCAGGAGGCTTCCCGAGGCCGCCCCCAAGAAGAAGAAGGCATCGACCGGACCGGCCCCTCAGGAGGCAGGTCCCTCTGGGCCCGCGTCTGCTCAGGGGGAACCTCCTTCCATCGCATAGGGAAGCGCGCCCGGCGCCCTCCTCAGGCAGGGCTCGGGGGCTCTCCCCTGGAGGGCCATCGACCTCGCCAAGGTCACGAGGGAGGCGCTTGGGCACCACCTGGAGGCGTGTTTCGAAGCACGTTTCCATCAAGAAGGAGCAAGCCAAGGAGGGCCAAACCCTCAGGAGTTCGTCAGCAAGGCCATTCAGGAGCTACAGGAGTCAAGGGTCATGAGAGGTAGCCGCCGCTTACCCGCTGTGGCCCCCCATCCAGGCGAGGGTGGTGGGCTGCGCATCGGCATTGACATACCAGGGCTCAACCAAGCCGCGTCTCAGGAGCACCTCTGGCCTTCGCGAGTGGGACACTGCAAGGGCCCGCCCCACAGCTATGTTCGCATGCCTTACGGCTCGCCGAACGCGGCTGCTGCGTACCAGCGCATCATGAGGGCCATCCTGGAGGCTCAAGAGGTCAGGCATTCCGCAACCCTGGTGGATATGGAGACGGGCCGCGAGGAGCCATGAGCGCCTTCGGAGCCTCCCGAGGCCCCAGGGCCTGGGGGCTCGTGAGGATCTGCTCCCGCAGCCCACCGAGTCTGCTACATCAACACCCCTTCGTCTTCAGCGTCATCAGGTGACATCTTTCTAGTTTCATTTCCAGCTGGGAGCGCCCTCAGGGCTGCATTATTCCAAGGCCGCGTGGGTCCGTCCCTGTGGCGTGTATCTCTTTTATTTCATGTTCTTAGCTCACTCTGCTGGGGGCGCCCCTCGGGCTGCATTATCCCCAAGCCGCCCGGGCCAGACCTAGTGGCATGTACCCCTCTTGCATTTATCTTAGGGCCATGTTTTCGACCCGTCATGCTTGTTGTTTGGTGCCTGTTCATGGTACCTTTTTTCTTCCTGGATGTCGCAAGCTTGCACGTTAAAGGTGGGGTGCCTGAGCATCGCGACTTAGGGCTCCTACCGGCTCTCCAGCCCTCACCCTCTGGTCTGCCCACGGCATCACGCCCCGGCATACCCACGACGGCTGAGACCAGCCCGAGAGCCGGGACCCAAGGCTGTAGAGTTTCGACATCTAACCCAGCTTGCGTGTTAAAGGGGGGGTGCCCGAGCATCGTGACTCAGGGCTCCTACCGGCTCTCCGGCCCTCACCCTCTGGTCTGCCCATGGCATCGCGCCCTGGCATACCAGCGACGGCTGAGACCAGCCCGAGAGCTGGGACCCGAGGACGTAGAGTTTCGACATCTAACCCATCTTGCGCGTTAAAGGGGGGGTGCCTGAGCATCGTGACTCAGGGCTCCTACCGGCTCTCCGGCCCTCACCCTCTGGTCTGCCCACGGCATCACGCCCCGGCATACCAGCGACGACTGAGACCAGCCCGAGAGCCGGGACCCGAGGACGTAGAGCATCGGCATCTAGCCAAATTTGCAGGAACACACTCCAAGATAAGGCCCAGAGCCAGGCGCAACCCGCCTTGAGGTAGGGCCCTGTGAGTCCCGCGCTGGCTCACGGGTGCCCAGATACACCTCGTCAAGCCCTACCGTGCCAGCCACGTGTCAGGGCGGCGCTGTACACGCCCCGAGGGCTCCTCCCGGAGGGGAGCCCCCTCCCACGCACCAGTGGAAGCACCATGCTCCGCGCTGGCTGACGACACTGCCGAGGAGCGGCTATGCCCGTACACATATGGAAACGCTATGCTCCGCGCTGGTGATAAACAACTGAGGGTGGCCCCCGGGCCGCATCAACCTCAGGGAGCCCAGAGCTCAGTGTCTAGCCTCATCGCAACGCCTCCCCTCGGGAGTGCCGCGCGAGGGGGCTGGGCACGGGGGCTACACCTGGGTCACGCCCAGACGCACGCCACCCAGCCAGGCCCCCCAGGCCTGGTTCGTCGCGCGTCCCTCCCCGAGCGGAGCCAAGGTATGAAGGTCGTTTGAGCGTCAAGGGGGACTCCTGAGCATCGCGACTCAGGAGCCTAACTGGTCACGTAGCCCCTCACTCCTTGGTCCCGTCCTGGATTCCGGTCGAGGCTAACGGCGGTTGAGGTATGCGCGGGGCCGGGCTCTGCAGACGTAGAACGGTAGATCCACCCCCACATCTCACCTCCCTACTTGCTGTTCGAGCACCAAGGGGGACTCCTGAGCATCGCGACTCAGGAGCCTAACTTGTCACGTAGCCCCTCACTCCTTGGACCCGTCCTGGTTTCCGGTCGGGGCTAACGGCGGCTGAGGTATGCGTGGGGCCGGGCTCTGCCGGCATAGGACACAAGCAAGTAGGAAGGAAATAGTGCAAATTTCAAGGAATTCAAAAGCAAATATTACAGTCCATACTGTTATCACAGCACCAAATGCAAGTTTCAACGCCTCCCCGAGGCCTGATACATGTGCAAAAACTAAAAGCAGGACGGGAGCCACAACGGAGTCACTTGCCGGACGTGGAGTTGCGCGGAGCGGGTTCACCTTGTGGAGCTACCGGGCTGGCAGTGCTCCGCTTCGGCCTGGTGCTGAAGGCCCGGAACTTCCCCAGCAGAGCCTCCGCACGACCCTTCACGACCTCAGCAGCGGCAGCGGCATGCTCGCCACTCGCTGGCTCCAGCAGGCTGTCGAGGTCGACACTGGGGTCGCGAAGAGAGATGTGGGTGAAGACCCGCGTTAGCGCCGCAGAAGACAAGACGCGTGCCTCGGCCTCAGCCGTAGGGCCAAGGCCAAGCGCGACATCCTCAAGAGCACGAACCAGAAAAGGAAGCAGCTTGGCGGGGCCGTCCTCCTTGCCGGCCAGCGGGCTCTCCAGGCCGCTCTCATAAAGCGTCTTCAGTGAAGTGCGGGCCTTCTCCTCCATCTTCGCAGACTGGAGAGAGCAAAGGAGGCAGAGGGCAGATGCCGCTCCTTATCAACTCGCGCGATTGCGGAGACGCCCACGTCCAATCAACCGCCACGCGGCGCCCAAGGCCGCAGGCTGTTAGGGCCCGTGACGCTTCACACTTGCCCTTTCGCCTCTCTGCTCGGCCAAGTCTGGGCGCGCCTTGGGCCCAGGGGCTATTGTCGATGTTCTGGGAACGGGGGTCCCCAGACTTGCCTGCCTGCGGCCTGCGGCATGCCTCAAAAAGTGCCCCAGCATGGCCCATCTTCATCAACACAAGCTCAAGACACTCGCGAGGGGCCAAGCCTCGCGGGGCGGATGACAAGGAGCTTCCTCAGGCACGGCCTCGTCAGGCTAGCTCACGAGGAAGCGGAGAGTTCAAGGCGGGGTACCTCGCGAGGTGCCCATGACGCAAGCCATGACGACCAAGGGCGCCAGCCGGGCGCCAGCCCGCGCAGTGTCCTTCTTTCCTCTTTCGTGCAAGGGGTGCAAGCGCAGGCGAGAGCATCAAGCAAAGGCATCCATTTCGGTGCAACAAGACCAAGACCAGTCCAACGGCAGGATGGAGGTCACCGTGGAGCCCAAGTCCACGCCACCACCAGAGCCTTTGACAGGCGAGGACCAACTTTAGTCAGGATAAGTGTACTAGATGTTCCCCTTCAAAATGGCCAATTGTTGGCGCCCTTCCCGCTCAATATTTGGGAAGAGGCCCAGGGCCTTCGCCTATAAATAGGACTAGCCACCCACAGGGTAGAGATATCTGGATAGGAATCTAGAGATAAGATAGGCATCTAGAATCAACCCCTCCAAAGGGACAACACCACCACAAGAACAGACCCTCGCGAGGCTGTTCTTCCTTGTATTGTTCATCATCAGCCCAAGAGGCAATCCACCACGCCACACACTGGAGTAGGGTATTACACCACAATGGTGGCCTGAACCAGTATAAACCCTGTGTCTCTTGTGTTGTTCTTCTCGTAGTTTAGATCCTAGCGATTCGACGAGGAACAGGTAGGTAGAAGGCGAAACCTCCGTGCGCACCCCAGTGTTCGAACCTCAAGGGTCTGCCGGAACCCTAAATTCGACATTTGGCGCGCCAGGTAGGGGTGCTCCGGAATTCGTCTTCCGTCGCACCCTAAATACATGGTTCCCCCTTCCTCTCTACCTCCCTTTTCCCCATTCGTACTCCGTGTGCGCCAAAACACCCTCTCCACCCCACCCTCCTCCGTCCGCCGCCACCCGCCACCCCATCCACCGCCATCCTCCTCCACCATGTCGGAGCTGATACGCCGACGACGCCGTCCATTACAAGAGATTGACCTCTCTCATCCACGGCTTCGGACCGGGATCCTTGTATCCCGTCCTCTCGCTTCATCCCCGCCATCGTCCACCTTGCCGGCGCCGCTCCTATGACCGTCTCGTGCACCGCGCCCCGCCACCATCGTCTACCCTCCTAAATCTGGTTCCACGCTGCCGACAGCCATCGCTACCGCAGCACCATCAAATTCTTAGTAGATGCATACACGGCGCCACACTAGAGGCGGTACTCTTTCATACCTACTCAACTTATTTATCACAGCAAGAAAATAGATCGTCACTACTTTACTCTGATTTCTTGTCTTGGTTGTGAAGTTGCCTTTGTCCGGTTTGCACCTTCAGATCCGCCATGGCACGCTCAACACTATACTCCCAATGCTTATGGTTTTCCCCTTTTATATTCCACACTAGTTAAATTTTTTAGAGCACGCCGGAGTTCGCCGGTGCGAACGAAGGGGCTCAGGTGGTTGTGGGGCCTCACCGAACGAAGAAAACTCGATGCGGGTGGGGGTTGGGGCGGGAGTGGGGGGTGGGGGTGGCGGAGGAACACGGGCGGTGGGGGCTGGTGGTCCGGCCGGCGGCCCGTGCGGTGTTCTGTATGGGAAGAATCAGAGACAAGGAAGAAGATGGGTTAGGAGACATAGGATCTTCATCCAACCGCCTGAAATGGTCGAGAGACAGCTGGGAGTTGCATTCTTAATGCGCTCTGGTTCATCATGTGTGGGCATTGCGCAACCAACATTTTATTATCCAAAATCTGATTGCTCTTCTTTACCATGTTCCTCGTTCGTTCTTCTTTAAATATGTACTCTCTCCGTTCCTAAATACAAGTCTTTGTATAGATTCCACCATGGACTGCATATGGAGCAAAATGAGTGAATCTACACTCTAAAATGTATTTGGATACATCTGTATGTGATCCATAGTGGAAATCTCTACCAAGATTTATATTTTGGAATGGAGGGAGTTTGATAGTAGTACAGTATGTTCCTTGTACTGAAGATGAGCAGGGACATTTGCCGTCACTACAAAAAAATACACTTCCATGATGATACGTGTTTGTCACAGTAGGTCGCGTTTTTTGTCATGCATGTACATCCATGACAAATTTATGACAGAATCAAGATAGTCATACCTGTGCTATCGTAGAAGTGTTCAATGACATTACCAAAATTACCATCACGGAAGTGTCCACTTCCATGACGATAAATCGCGCGTCACAGAAGTGCTTTCGTCGAGGGTGACCGACACGTGGCATCCACCATAACGGAATGCCGTTAAGCTATCGGGTCGGGTTTTGGATCCGATAACCCGTTAACAACCCTGACCAATGGGGATTTTCCACGTGTAAAATCATCATTGGCTGGAGGAAACACGTGTCAGCTCGTTGTTGGGACAGATGTCATCCACTCATTGGACAGAAGGCGCCTATGATACGTCGACACGTGGCACGGCCCAACAGAGGCCCATTCCTGCGAAAAGGCTGCCCCGTTTGACTTGGTCAAAAGGTGACGGGCCGGCCCATGGAAAGCCTATTAACGGCCTGTTCGCATATAGCCCATTTACAGCCCGCTAACCCAAGGCCCGTTACGACCTATCCGAATTAGGCCCAGTAGCGTCATCTGGGCCATCCAATATGATTCCAGCCCGTTTTCACTTTTGGCCTATGTATGGCCCATGACGTCTTTCGGCCCATATGAGGCCCTATGTAACTCTTGGCCTATTAACGACCCGTGGTGAAACTGGCCCGCAATGAACAGTGTATCACTTTAGACCCATTAACGGGCCGTGGTGAAACTGGCCTGTAATGAACAGTGTATCACTTTATACCCATTAAGGGCCCGTTGGGCCGTTTCCAGCCCATGTTATCTTTCGGCCTTCTCAGAGCCCATTTATTCTTGGGCTCATTTCGAGCATTCGTTTACTTACGGCCCGTTACTGTCATTTTCTGCTTGTGGGCCAAATTCAGCCCGTGGTTACAGTCGGCCCGTTTGTGGTCCGTTAATACATTGGGCCATTTTCATAGCGTCATCAAATATAGCCTATTAATGATGGCCCGTTATGGTCGGCCCATGAACGGACGATTCCAACTCTAGCCCATTTACGGCCATAATGCGGCCTGTTATTGGACCATGTTTGGCCAATCGATCATACGGCCCGTATAAGGCCCATTGATGATACGGCCGTAGAAGGCCCATTGTTTCTACAGCCCATAGAAGGCCCAATGTTTCTATGGCCCGTAGAAGGCCTACTGTTTCTACGGCCCGTAGAAGGCCCACTGTTTCTACGGCTCGTAGGAGGCCCAGTGTCACTACAGTAAATATTAGCCCATGGTTATTGTGGCCTAGTTTTAAAAAATAGGTTATTGCAGCCACTAGCAAAACGCGGAAAAAGAACTGCACTGACTACAAGTAAACAAATAAACAAGACAACAAGGAAATAAATAAGCAGGCAACTTATGCTAGGCTATCACGGCTATTACACATATTACATCCACTGGGCATCAAAGTTCACCACCAGTGCAAATATAGGGAACACAGCAGCATATAAACGCCGTAGCAAAACAAGCCCAGAACTAAAACCAATTTAGAAGAGTTCAAGAAACAATATCCTGGGTACCCATAATGTTGGCAAGATGCTTAGCAAGCTTATTAACTTTCTCTTGTTTGGCGCTTAAATCCTCCAGCGCTTGCTGTTGCACAAGAAAGTACACATTTGAATTCTGCAGGTACTTCCTCAGTCCTTCGGCTTCTTGCCGCATCACAGCTGACTGATGCCTTTCATCTTGTAGCTGAGACTTAAGAAGCCGAAGTGATTGAGGTAGCGAGTTCGAAGAGCTTGTGCCAGCGGTACTGGCCAGTAACTCGAACACTACATCAACGCAGGACTGTGGGGTTTTCTCACTGTCTACAAGATCGTTTTTATCACCTTTCTTGGAGACCAACAGGGTTGTCTCACTATCTTGAACCTTATCTGCATTACTTTCTCTACCATTGCATAGTGGGGTGCTCTTCTCCAATATTCCGTTTGCATACTGCAAGAGAAACAAGCAGACACATCACATGTTTAGCTTGTAGTATACCAAACTCATTTTGGTAAACCGGTTCAGTAGTAAGGTGGACAGGATAACATCATGAAACAAACATATATCTATGTACTATGGTCACTGTATTGTCCATATCATTCTAGTTTATGTTCCCTAATCAAGATAGAGACACAGTTCAACTCATATATTTTTAAGACACAACAGCATAGACAGAATATAAGTGTGAGAAACTACACAACATTGGCAGCACTTGTAATGTGCATCACATGAGAACATAACTGTTTATACAACTTAAACTGAAATCAACATAGAGCAAGAAGTTAGAACAGTAATCCAGTTAAAGAAATAGGTTTAAAACATACCTGTTGCGCCATTGGAGTTTCAATTAGATCCGTCAAATTCGAAAGTAGTTGGTATGAGTAAATACAGTGATGCAACAACAAAGGAGTATGGACCATAGCTACGGAATCTGACTTGAGAACAGTTGCTCTTCTGCTTTAAACGTGGAATTTGGGTTAGCTGTGGTGGTCTTCGTGCTTTGGGCACTGCAGTAGCTTTAAAAACTGCTCATGTGGGGGTACTCTGTGGTGGACATGGTGCTTTGTCAACTATAAGTGGGTTACTATCCGCTGGGGTTGCGGTTAGATGGGTTGTAGCTGGTTCTCTACCCAACGGTGTAAGTGTGCAATCTGGAAGAGTCTCGATTATGTGTGGTGGGGCTAGTTTGTGGGCCACTACAACCATGGTTCAATCTGCATCGACAGGTAGCACTGTCTTTTGTGAAGAACGAGTTTTTGCTCCCTTAGATACTGCCATCACCCCCTCCAATTCAAATGGTTGATAAAGAAGAAAAGAAATTGAACGTACAGACATTGTATGATAGACAGATGTAGTAATTCACATATATGTTGTCTAACCAAACAGGACAGCATGACACAAATTCACATATACGATGCCTAACTAAACAGGATAGCATGACACAGTTTCAGATATATGATGGATAACTTAACAGGATATAATGGCATAATTCAACATATGATGAGTACCTAAACAGGATGATATGACAAAACTATATGATGTCTTTCTAAAATAGGTTTGGATGAAATAATTCACATACATGTTGTGTAAGTATACAAGATGGCATGATATAATTGACATAATTGATTCATATACTAAGCAGCTGGCACTCGCATGTATGATCTCTAAACTAAGCAGATAGAATTCAATATTGTGCATATGATGTCTAAAATAAGCAATGCAAGACACCATATGCATCATATGAGAAATATAAACATTGCAACTTAGAGCATACACCTCAGGTGGGATATAGGACTAGTCATCTGTCTCTGAATCCTCCTCTAAGGAGCTCCCTGTAACCATCGAGATATATGCTTCAACAGGTACCATTGCCTGCTCTGAAGACCTTGTTTTCACTCCAGATTTTTCCATAACTGGCTCAAATGGCTGATACAGATGAAGAGTAGTTCAATACACACAGATTGTCGACAAATGGAATACGTAATGAAAAAAAGATGGCATGAGATAATTCACATATATGATGCCTGGCTCCACGGCGGTGCATAATTCACATATATGATAACTGGCTGAAAAACATGGCATTGCATAATTCACATATCTGATATAGAAAGCAAACAAGAGGCATTCACGCAAAGCATGTCTAATCTAAGTAGATGGCATGGAAATGCAAGACACCATATGCATGATATGAGCAATATGACCCAGCCAAGTTAGAGCATGCACCTCGGAGGGGGGGGGGGAATACGACCGGTCATCTCTCTCTGAATCCTCCTCTAAGGAGCTATCTGTAACCAGCAAGAATTCTGCATCGACAGGTAGCACTGATTGCTTAGAAGACCTTGTTTTCACTCCATATTTTCCCATGACCGACTCAAATGGCTGATGCACAGGAAGAGTAGATGAATGTATAAACATTGTTGACAAATGGAATACATTATGGAAAAAAATATGGCACGATACAATTCACATATACGATGACTGGCTAAACAGGATGGCATTGCATGATTCACGTATATGATGCCAGGCTAAAGAAGATGGCATTGCATAATTCCCATATACTCCCTCCGTTCCTAAATATTTGTCTTTTTAGATATTTCAAATGGACTACCACATACGGATGTATATAGACATATTTTAGAGTGTAGATTCACTCATTTTGTTCCGTATGTAGTCACTTGTTGAAATCTCTAAAAAGACAAATATTTAGGAATGGTGGGAGTATGATATTGTAACCAAACAGGTGGCATTCACACAAAGCAAATCTAAACTAAGCTGATGACATATAAGATGTATAATGTATGCAATGCAAGGCGCCATATGCATGATATGACCAACATCAGCATGCCTTGTTAGACCAAACACCTCAGGTGGTAAATAGGCATGGTCAGCTCCTTCTGAATCTCCTTCTGAACTGTTATCTTCCTCTGGAATACAATCTGGAAATGCAGGAGAGGGGGGGCACTTCGCCCACCATGGAGCAGCGTCTGCATGACATTATATTCGCACGCAACGGCCTTCTCTTTTTCTCTACATGTTCAGTACGATTGTGTACAATATCTGACATGCATAATAAAAAAATAGTTAGATTTTGTAAGGCCTAAGGGGTGCATGCAAAAATCAAGACTGATGGTAGCAAACAAGTGGATGGATCCAAAACTAATGATAGCAGGTAGATTATAGCTTCAGTTTAAAAAGATAGACAATGGATCATCTATTGTTTGTTGTCCACCCAACATGAACCACATAGAAGACCCCAGATGAACCAGATAGTAGACAGATACTATTCGTTGCTGGCTCGATATGAGACCCATGGGCAATTCAAAACTTAAGATTGAACGATAAAGTAGCAGGTAATAATAACCGATGTATAACGTAAGCAAACACGAAAGACTGCGACCTCTCTTCCGGAACTGTGTAGTCCTTAGGTTCATCTGCTCAGTCGATGATGGTAATGCAGTTGGCGTGCTGCCGGCAATGGGGAAGATGATCTAAGCCGGCGAAAGAAAGTCTGCAGGGGGGATCTTTGCTGCAGTGGACGCTTCTGTCGATGGTGCACCTCAGGTGGGGTGGATGACAGCACGACAGGAGCAGGACATAACACACAGAGTTTTCTTTGACGCCAATCTGAAAATGAAGTAAATCTGTAAGGGCTCCTTAGAATTGGAGGATTCTATAAACGCAGGGACAAGAAAAACACAAGAATAGGATAGAATGCATGTGCAAAACAAAGCATTTGGAAACATAGGATTTCAGTCAACCTGGGTGTTTGGCTCACATGAATTGGAAGAACAGAGGAATGGAGAAACAAAGTGATGCGACGAGTGTACAACCTCTTTGGCATAGCCTTGTGGACCTCAACATCATTGGGTTGGACATGGAGGATGGTGATGATGCTGGTGTGACTGTCGGAGGCGGGGAAGAAGATCTGAGGCCTCTGGAAACGGCGCCGAGGGTACTGCTCCGCTGTGATGGACGGTTCCGTCGTTGGAGCAGCTCCGCTAAGGTGTACGGCGACGAGGCTGAAGCATGACAAGACAGACAACTTTAATCTGAAGTGGGACCCTAATATCATCTGCAATAGATGATATAAAATACATCACCAAAAAGTGCTAGATGTAAAACACATCAGCCGCGCCACGGCCGCTCCGACAGATGTTGTAAGTACTGTTCACTCTAAACTTAACTGAAGAAAATGAACTTCACAGTCAAAACTGAATTTTACTGTCGAAACTGATTGAACTAGTAACAGAGCATTGCAATAGATGTTTAGGGCGTTTGAGCACTAGTAGCAGAGAAGCAGTGATCTAAATCAGCAGACGCTCGAGCAGGGAACACACTAGTAGAGAGCAAGTCGTGCATTAGCACCGTGAGTGAGTGCTAAAGCAGCAACTCCTATAGCTGCTGGAGGTCGTGCAGCAGCAGTAGCAGTGTAAGCGAGAGCAAGAGCAGAGCAGCAGCATGAACGAAAGCAGGAGCAGTGCAGCAGCGCGGCCGGCAGCAAGAACAGAGCCGCAGCGCGAGCGAGAGCCGGAGCAGCTGCAGCTAGTGCCGTTGTGGAAGTCACCATCGAGGAACCAACGACATGGGAGAGAGACGTCGTGGATGATGTGGCCGGCGACGGCGCCGTCGATGGAGACGCCATGTCTGCTCCGTATCGAGCACCGACAGCCCCGTAAGATCAAATAAAAGATAAAATGCAGCGGTGAGTGTAGAACCTTGTTGGTGGCGTCGAGTTAGCCTCATCTTCATCAGAGGAATTGGTGAGGGTGCTGCGGTTCTGGTGGGTCAAGACGGCGTTGTGGGGATTGAGGTGGCGCGTAGACGAGGCGAACGTCGGGGCAGCTCCTTGGAGGTGGAGGACGGGGCGGCTGATCCAGCGGGACGACGAGATCGACAACGGATCCTCATCCGGTGCAGTGGATGATGGACGGCGAGCTGTTGCGGTGGACGACGTAGTCGGGGAAGAGTCTCCGGCTGGGCGGCGGTCGGGAGGCCAACGAAGGAGCGTGGGGTTTCGCGGGTTTTGGTGGCCTGGGTGTACGAATGGGGGGGGCGAAGAGGGAGGGGGGAGCCAAGCTTAGGGACGCGCTTGTCCGAAATGTAGGGTAAGTTACTAGCGTACCCCCACCGGTTTTGACACCGCGACGTGGAGCTTCATTTCCGGCTGAGGGGTAGAAGGGGGATTTCGCGTGTCTGGGCTGCGGGAGCGATTTCGGATGAGGAGGGAGTTCTCGCGCGCGTCCAAATTTCGGGATAACAAGGCGCGGCGCGGGTTGAAGAAGCGGGAGTTTCAAAGCAGGTGAGACAAAAGATATTCGAGCTTGAAAATTTTGGGATAATAAGGTGCAGATTCCTTGTTCGGCAGAACAAACTTAACGTGTAAAAAAAATCATACAAGACACAAGAGAGTCATGTCCCCTTTTATTATATTGTTATAGATGCCATTGAAAAAACTACAAGAAAAATGTAAAAAAAATCGGGAGAACAAGATTACCCTGCACAGTACCAAATCGATTCGCACTTCCCTCAACAACTACAAAAAACAAATCGATTCCCATCAAAGAAAGAGTAATGTCCCTTTTTATATGATTACAGATGCCATGATCTCGAATTTCAATTTTTGAATCCATGTTATGTTGAATTCGAATATATCATTAGGTGACCTTGAGGTTTATAATTGATGTAGTCGTACATTTTGATCTTCCATCATATATGAACATTTTACTCCACCATGTGAACATATATATTGTCGTCTACCATATGGACTAAATTTGAATCAATTTTCGTTATTTGAATACGATTATTGTCAAGTTATACAATAATTTAAATATTATCTTGATAACAAAGAGACATGCATATATCAGTAATCATATTTCACTATGAACTACATGTACCATACGCTCTCCAATTCAAATATTTGTATCCATTTTATGTTGAATTCAAATCATAGTACATTATTGGTCTAGGTAGCGAGATGTTCGGGATAATCTAAACCCTGTTTTCATAAGTATAATTTTTGGCTGAATTGGGACAAGTTTTGGTATAAGCCTCTTTCAAAACCGGAGATTCTTTGAACAAGCCTCGTGGTTCCGAGAGGGGACGTGTCACCTTTGTGTGCGAAATGATATACGCTGCCTCCCCCCTGATTTTATTTACAGAGGCAACATAGAACTATATGAGTGCCTTGTTAAATTTTGGAATTATTTCGGGTTCATTTGGCCTTTTTATACATTAATTGAGTTTCGACTTTTAATGTGCATAATCTAAATATGAATTGCATGCACATGCTCCGGTGCACCAAAGTGGGTTGAAAAATCACATGTGTGTCCTTGGTTGAATTTCTAGGTCCTATGGAAGAAATGAGAATGAAATTCAAACATCTGGGCGTCACGACTCTGCCAAGAACATCGAGAAACTTAGCTTTTAAATTCATGTAAATCCAAAACTCGGCTGGAAATCATGAAACCTGGCATAGTGTCAAGTCATGGCACTAACATGTTGTGGTAAGAAATTGGGCCAATTTGGAAGCTCGGGGTTCTAAGAGGGAACATGTCACCTTTGAGTGTGAAACGATATACGCTGCCC
>NC_041381.1:527742495-527750728 GCF_002162155.2 Triticum dicoccoides | reverse complement strand
CTTAACAAAGGCAACATAGAACTACATTAGTGCCATGTTAGATTTTGGAATTATTCCGGGTTCGTTTGTCGTTTTTTATACATTAATTGAGTTTCTGGTCATTTAATGTGTATAAGTCAAATTTGAACTACAAGCACATGCTCTCGTGCACCAAAGTTGGTTGAAAAATCACATTTGTGTCCTCGGGTGAATTTCTAGGTCCCATGCAAGAAATGAGAATAAAATTAAAACATCTGGGCGTCATGGCTCGGCTAAGAACATTGAGAAACTTGGTTTTAAAATTCTTGTAAATCCAAAACACGTCTGAAAATCATGAAACTTGGCATGGATGTCATGTCATGGTACTACCATGTTGTGGTAAAAAACTGGCCGAATAGGAATAGATTTTGGTATAAGCTTCTTGCAAACCAAAGCTTCTCTCAAGAAGGCTCATGGTTCTGAGAGGGAACGTGTCACCTTTGAGTGCGAAACGATATGCGTTGTCCCCCTTGAGTTTATCTACAAAGGCAACATAGAACTACATGAGTGCCCTGTTAAATTTTGGTATTATTCCGGCTTCTTTTGGCCTTATTTACACATTAATTGAGTTTTTGGTCATTTAATGTGCATAATTCAAATTTGAACTACAAGCATGTGCTCCCGTGCACCAAAGTTGGTTGAAAAATCACATTTGTGTCCTCGGGTGAATTTCTTCTCCCATGCAAAAAATGAGAATAAGATTCAAACATCTGGGCATCATGGCTCGGTCGAGAACATTGAGAAACTTGGTTTTAAAATCATGAAACTTGGCATGGTGTCATGTCATGGTAGTACCATGCCGTGGTAAAAAAAATTGGCCGAATAGGAACAAATTTTGGTATAAGCTTCTTGCAAATCGGAGCTTCTCTCAAGAAGGCTCGTGGTTCTGGGAGGGAACATGTCACCTTTGTGTGCATAATTCAAATTTGAAATACAAGCACATGTTCTAGTGCACGAAAGTTGGTTGAAAATTCACATGTGTGTCCTCGGGTAAATTTGTAGGTTCCATGCAAGAAATGGGAATGAAATTCAAAATTCTGGGCGTCGTGGCTGGGTTGGAAACATTGAGAAACTTAGTTTTTTAATTCCTGTAAATCCAAAACACGCATGAAAATAATGAAACTTGGCTTGGTGCCATGACATGGCACCAACATGTTGTGGTAAATTTGCAGTCCGATTTGCGAAGGCGCACACATTAAAAATCAATAAAGTCATTTTGGAACAAGTGTTGTCACGTTACAATCGGAAACACAAGTATTATTGAAACCGTGGGCGTTCTACTTACTAGTACCATTTACGTGCCGCCACGCGTCCCCATTTTTTATTAGCTATGAGGCGCCATGCAGGATAGCTATTTGAGTACGAGAGGCGTGCGATCAGACCCCTGTGCATGCTTATCGGAGGAGAGCCCTTTGACCTCCATCTGCTGTCCACCTCTCTCCCAAGGTCTCTATTAATGGCGCCCGAGCCTCTGTTTAATGGCGTGGCTATGTCTCACTCGACTGAGATTTAAGAGAGAGAAAAGAAAATCTGAAAGCACAGATCTTGATGTAAGATCCGACGGACCTATATAGCATCTACTGCGACTTATAGCAAGACTGGTGAATATATAAGGATGATTTGTTTTATCAAAGAAGGGCTTGCCCCTTCCAATTTTAATTACTGAAAACCACCACAATTCACAAGAAGTTCAGCACAACTCCAGCCTAACACGAAGGACTAAAAGCTACTCCCTCTGCCCATAATATAAGACGCTTTTTGACACTACAAAAAATATTCCACCACTCACCATAAACCGGAAAGGAGGGAGTACTGTTGTGTACGTGCAATAACTGGCACCGTCGTATACATATCTTACGGTTAATGGGGCGTTCGACAGGAATACCCGCGTGGCGAGCTCTAGGCTAGTCCTTTTTTCAGACGCACTAAACCTATCTCTTAGGACTTCTCGCACGCACCATCGTGCCACCCACAAAAACTTGTACTCTAAGTGTGGTAGTACGTTATACAGGAAGAGAAGAGGTGCACGCACGCACTCGTCCTCTCACACACGCGTCTGTTTTTTCTCGAAAAGGAGGATGATGACCCCCGGCCTCTGCATCTGGGAGTCACACACTCATCTATAACTATGAATTGTAGTGTTCTCAACCATCCGATTGGCTCTATCATGGATGTACCTATATACTAAAACATGTCTAGATACATCTATATTTTGACAAATGGAAGGCATGTATTTTGGAACGGAGGGAGTGCTTGTCATCAAAATGGATAAAAAGGGACGTATCTAGAACTAAAATACGTCTACATACATCTCCTTTTACCCATTTTGATGACAAGTAGTACTTCTTACCAAAGGAACTTTATATCCAACAGACACAAAACATCCGTTCGACTGTTGGAAATTACTGATCTCATGTCGAAGTAATTGCTGCATCGCCACAAAAACCCACCATTTCTTAAGCTAAAGTAGACCAAGGTAATCCATATATTAGCATATTACTAAGATAAACAGAAGGCACTGCCAAAACATTTAGGATGTGAGCTTGTCAATCCGAATGTGGAAGGACACAAGCTTAGCCCTGGCCAGCACCTTGGGCAGAACTGTCAAGAAGGTCAGCTCCTGCACGTCGACGTCGCCGGGATCCTTGCTGCTTGCCACCTTCATTTCCACCTCGACAGCGTCGGTCGTGCCTTTGGGCTCCCCCGGCGGGCCGTTTGCCCATAGCTTGGCCAAGTAGTGCGGCAGTGGGGACGCCCCCGCTCTGATGCAGACGACCGACACGGTGATAGGTGTGCCGATGTCGAGCACGCCACCGACCAAGAAAAACGAGCGGCGGTCCTCCTTCGCGAACAGCAAGAGCCGTGGATCCGACAGTGGCACTTGCATCTGGAGCACTTTGCCGTACTGGATCCTGTGCACGGGCATGGGACGCGCATTGCTGATGTGGTGGTAGAGCGCCGGCGACGGGCCTTTGTAGCCGCAGACGGGCACGGGGCATTTGCAGGGCACGAGCGGACACACGCTTTGGTGATCGGCGAGCTTGTGGTAAGTGACGTAGAGCCCACAGCCTTCGTGCGGGCACTCCACCCTCAGCGACGAAACGACGGCGTCCACCACCGTGTTCCGCACGTCGAAGCCACCGCCGCGCTCGCACTTCTGGCACTGTCGCTGGTTCTCGGGGTGCTTGACGCGGCAGTTCACGCAGGCCAGTTGCCCTCCCTTGCACTGCAGAAATCAATCGAACAGCACATCAATCAAGAAACCTGCACCTTGCTCAATCAGCCGAATGGATGAGGTGTATTCGAACCTCATACACTGGAGACATCAAGGGGCGGAGGCACAAGGGGCAGTGGAGCACGGTGAGGTCCATCGAGACCTTAGTGAGCTCCCTCGTCGGTTCCTGTTCCGTCTGCATGATCTCGCCCTCCTCGTGCACAACCATCTCTCGCTTGGGCCGGGGCATTACAAAGCTTTACCGTCACATATTTTATACTCTGCGCATAATTGTCCTCCCGCATACCAAGGAAGGAAGTAGTTTGAGTTTTTTGGACAAATTTGCCCCTGCGCATGAGTAAGTTGCATAAATATCGACAGTAAATGAGAATGCAATGGTTGGCTGGTCCTCCTTCCTTTTCGCTTGAGTTGGCTTCCCCAGGCGGTCAAGCCACATCCAGCGCTGCACGTGTTTGCCTGTAGCCATTTTCTGCTTTGGAAACTGGCGCGATTAATGGGGGCAGAACTAATCGAGCGGGGGCACGGATGGAAACCAACGCGGACGCACCGACAAATCTGAGAAAAACAAGAAAAAGTTATATGCAAAGTAAAAGGAATCGGAGGGAGTACTAGTTCAAGGTGCATTAAATCAACACATGCAAGTATCAAAAGGAGAGTCACGACATGCATGCATACATTGTAATTAATGCATCGGTAACCCTAAATTATTGAAATATATCAAGTGCAGTGCTTTGATGTGTAGCGTCAACTCGTACATCAACGAGAAGTTTGATTATCCTCTCCCTCGCGGACTTAACTGCACCTGCCTTTGGCTGTATGACAGGTTGGCCACACACCTGTCGGGCCCACCTGTCATACACACAAAGACAGGAGCGTCCCTCCCTAGCCCATGAGCGTGGTGGCTGGCAAGACTAGGAGAAGCTTTCGCTACACGCTCTCCCTCCCGCACGCGGTGGACATGCAGCACTTCAATCAGTGTCAGATGGCCAGAAGCGTACTGTAGTACTCCTCCAGTGCAGCAGTACACCATCATTGTTTGACTTCCCAAAGAGGCGAAGAGCCAAGCACAGCCTGGACGCTCGTGTGGCTATTTCATGTGTAGAGTAGTCTAGATAGCGTGTACCGTGCCTGTAAGCTTAAAATCGTTGGGGTCGGCTCCATGCTATGTGGCCGTCTTGAAGTTTTAAAAAAAATAGTCTTCTGGCCCTACCTGTCACCCTGGTGATTGTAGTTTGCACGCTCATCTGGTCAAGGCAGGAATATATATTTTAATTTGTTTTTTTTTCGAAAAGGGGGGACTCCCCGGGCTCTGCATCAGAATGATGCATCCGGCCACATATATTTTAATTTGTGGTGGGTAAATGTTAGAGGTTGAAGCAAATATATTGTACACTGCGGGTCTTTCAGCCAAGTTTAGAGGCAAGCATGTGGGGCCGGTGCTATGATGTGTCGCGTCAACTCGTAGAACGAGGAGAAGCTTAATTTTACTACACGCCTTCTCCCTCGCTCATGTGCGTTGTTGCTCGCAAACGAGGACAGGCTTTTGCTTAGTAGTACTTCTACAACAAGCTATCCGTCCCGCTCGCGGTGGATGGACATGCAGAAGTGGATTCGACACTGTAGAAGCACTAGTAGTAACATCATTGTTCGTCTTCTCAAAGAGGCGAAGAGCCAAGCGCAAACCGAACGTTGCAGTTGCGAATATTGGAGCACGCATATAGCCAGGCTCTTGCATGAGACAAAATTGCTATGTGAGCCCACTATTGTACTAGTACATACAACTACTTGCTAGTATAGCCCTGTAAACCAGAAAGGAGTATTTGCCCTTCTAGAGATTTCGACAAGTGACTAGACTACACCGAGACGGAGTACATATAGAGCAAAATGAGTGAATCTGTACCGTAAATAAATACGTACTAGTTCTATCGTTTTCCTCTCCGAGGTGCACAACATTGAGTATACTGACTAGTCTCTTTTTGACACACATTTACGTTTTTTTGACACAGTACAGACGCAAGCGCTCATATACACGCGCATACACTCACCAATATGAACGCACACACGCACGGCACTATCATCTTGAAATTTACGAAGTCACCATAGGCACCTCGTCATCGACGGTTCCATAGGTGCTTGAATGCCAAGGAGGAAGAGGGTAGCGGTTCCCGAGACATTGAACGATTAATGATGCATCCTCAATTACATGCAGAGGGAATTAATAGGAGAAGCAGACTAGAGCCAACATGATGTGAATGCAACAGAGTTTGGACTCTCATATAATAAAGGCGCCCCACCACTCCAATCCATCTACTCCCAAGTCTCTGCGCAACACTGCTCACTCCAATCCAAGACCAAGTGACCAGAAGCCACAAGCACCTATGGAGGCGATGGACGCGAGCGGCAGTCGGCTGTGCCAAATCATCCAAGGCGCCAGCCTGCGGCCCCGCACCGTGCAGCATTCCCAGACGATGCTGGCGACTTCAGGCATCGTAGCCCTCTCCGACGCAGACTTCGCCTCTCGCATGGACGACATGATGGTCAACTCTATCCGCAAGTTCACCGCCGTCAAGAAGCGCGTGGACGACCTCGCCGTACTGCTCCAGCCCGCGTGCCCAGGCTCCTCATTGCCTGCCACCCTCATCGGCCTACATGGTGACGAACTCTTTCAAGCCCTGGTGGCCCTGCAGGTGCCGGAGGTCGTGACGAAGAATGTGCACCTCCAGGCCGTGCTCGCCGCGCAGCGCTTCGCCATGCAAGAAACTGTCGACCTGCACATCCACATCTACGAGGAAATCATCTACATAGGCCACTACAAGGCAAGCGAGGACAGAAAGACGTTGGCCTTCTTCCAGCGGCTGGAATCTTTGGATGCCATTGTTCAGAAGCACGTTGACCTGCCCACGAAAGCCGCTGCTACTTAGGCGCCGTTTGGTGGGCCGGCGCCCTGAGTCGAGGAGGTGGACGTCATCGATGGATGCATCTCTTCTTCTTGCCTCCTGTAACCAGCACTGCATCGCCTCGTGGCCTTAATGTTTTAATAGTATGGTACTCCCTCCGTTCCCAAATATAAGTCTTTCTAAAGATTCCAGCAAGTGACTACTACATACGGAGCTAAATGAGTGAATCTACACTCTAAACTATGTCTTCATACATCTGTATGCTGTATTCCATATGAACTAGTATCTAAAAAGGCTTATATTTATGAACAAAGGGAGTATATGGCATTTTTTATTCTAGTCGTAACATTTTCACTGTGAGGTGGGGGCGTAGTTGAGCAAACCGACCCCACCCACCGGTCGTCGGCCGAGTTTAGAATTAGAAGAGAGAAACGAGGGAGGAGAGCTAGCTGTAGCACGGACGCTGTTGTTAGATGGGACTCGTGTTTATAGAATAGGAGTACTGAGCACTCGTGCCTCTTTTTTTTGAGGGAAAAATTAGTCGTATGTCTAGTACCACTAGTTTGGTGCGTGCGACCTATAGCTGTCATCACTTTAGGTCTCCTTTTCAAACCGCGGCTACGCTTCACAGTACATATTTTTTCACGCATTTATCCTCCTATATGTACTCCTAGGCTATTTCCACGTGCTCCCATTCGCCGACATGTGGGACATAGAGCATCTGGGTCATAGTGCATGCACGACTCGGAGCATATGCCGGGGTACTTTACATTTTAGACCTCACGAATTACATGCAACCCCCCTGCAGAAGAATAAATAAATCAATGAATTACTACATCAAACCGGATTATTTTCGTGGAACTCGGAGCACGTTCATTAAATTTTGGACATAACACGTTTATAAAAAAAGACCGGACCTAAACCAGTCTAAGGGCCTCTTTGATTTTTCCCGAAAAAAGGGCCTCTTTGATTCGCAGGATACTGAAAACACAGGAATGGGGAAAGTATGATGGCGATGAACCGAGACGAGGAGACTCTAACTCAGTTAGAGGTTAGAGTTAGATTCTAACCCTGAACTAACTCTAAACCAAAGAGGTGTATGGATGGCAGGGTTAGATTGACAATAAATGCTCTATCTCAATCATTTGACTACTTTGGACCCTATTTTTGGTCAGACTAAAATAAGCACCGAGGGAGGAGCCTCTTGGTGTGGCCGGCTCTTCTGTGGCCTCCTCCCACCCACAATTGACATAAACGAACCATCTATACAAATCAAGCATGCAAAACATGAATTTTTTTACTTTGTCCATACAAATGAGATATCCCACTTAAACATACAAGTCGTCAATCAAGCTTCACAAAATAAAAAAAACACTTCATGAAACAAAGAATGAGCTAACTCATCATGGAAGTCGTTCACGATAGGGAGGGCGCACGGAGCCCCTCACGCACCGAGGGAGGAGCTCGCCATCGTCGCTCTGGAGGAAGGCTCTGTAGAGCCCAAGCCCCGGGAATCCCTCCGACGCCGGCCCTTGCGAGTTGAGGTCAACACCGGCATGGGTAGCAGGGCCGCTTGCCACCGACTGGGAACTTAATCTTTGGGACTCTAGAAATAATGCAAGCCTGTTCTAAAATACCTAGAAAGGTGAATTGAATCTTTGGGCCTCTAGAAATAATGCAAGCCTGAAACTGAAATACCTAGAAAGGTGAACTAAATCTTTGGGCCTCTAGAAATAATGCAAGCCTGAAACTTAAATACCTAGAAAGGTGAACTGAATCTTTGGGCCTCTAGAAATAATGCAAGCCTGAAACTGAAATACCTAGAAAGGTGAACTGAATCTTTGGGCCTCTAGAAATAATGCAAGCCTGAAACTGAAATACCTAGAAAGGTGAACTGAATCTTTGGGCCTCTAGAAATAATGCAAGCCTGAAATTGAAATACCTAGAAAGGTGAACTGAATCTTTGGGCCTCTACAAATAATGCAAGCCTGAAATTGAATTACCTAGAAAGGTGACCTGAATCTTTGGGCCTCTAGAAAGATTTATTACCTCCTCAAGCAGCATCAAACAATTCCATGCATGC
>NC_041381.1:527740576-527742326 GCF_002162155.2 Triticum dicoccoides | reverse complement strand
AGCCTGAAACTGAAATACCTAGAAAGGTGAACTGAATCTTTGGGCCTCTAGAAATAATGCAAGCCTGAAACTCAAATACCTAGAAAGGTGAACTGAATCTTTGGGCCTCTAGAAACAATGCAAGCCTGAAATTGAAATACCTAGAAAGGTGAATTGAATCTTTGGGCCTCTACAAATAATGCAAGCCTAAAATTGAAATACCTAGAAAGGTGACCTGAATCTTTGGGCCTCTAGAAAGATTTATTACCTCCTCAAGCAGCATCAAACAATTCCATGCGTGCACCGCAAATCTATAGCAAGTTTGATCAGGATCTACTTTTCCAAATCAGAATTAGCGCTAGAGCAAGCAAGATCAATGATATGGCCATGAGACAGAGAAGGAACGAACAAACTCACCCCTCTCGCGACCTCCCTCCTAGATGCGCTGCCGTCGCACACGACAGAGGGAGAAAAACGATTGGTGAAGGGGGAGCGGGGCGACCTTCGAAGGTCGGAGGGAGAAGGCGGCCGGAGTAGGGCGACGGAGGCCAGAAGAGAGGGCGGCCGGAGGAGAGAGAGGACGAGCGGAGCTTGGGTGGGCGGCCCTATGGGGAACAGAGAGGAGTCATGCGAGAGGGGGGGTAGCAATCTGGTGCGGGCAGGTGAGAATTTTTTAGGGGAGCAATCTGGTATGGGCAGGTGAGATTTTTTAGTTCTCTTTTAGTGGGCCCAAGGATAACTAACCCAATTAGAACCTCTCCACCGGGCTAGTTTTTTTAGCTGGGTTAGAGCAAACTAGCTCAAACTAACCCCTCTTGTTTAGATAATTTGAGGCTATTTCAACCCAAACTAGCTCTAACTCCGGGATCCAAACAAAGAGGAGTGTTACTGTACATGCTATAGTGTGGACCGTAGCACATTGTTTTTTATGGCCATATCACCACATTGTTTTCTACTGCTGGTTCACTGGGCTACCGTGGTTCGCACGGCTGGTTCACTGGGCTGTCGTGGTTCGCACTCCTCTGACCTGAGTAGTACTCCCTCCATTCCTAAATATAAGTCTTCACACTCCTCCGACCTTGTTTTAAGCACCCTATTGGTGTGGCCAGCTCTTTTGTGGCCTCCTCCCGCTCACAATTGACATAAACGAACCATCTATACAAATCAAGCATGCAAAACATGATAATTTTTACTTTGTCCATACAAATGAGATATCCCACTTAAACATACAAGTCGTCAATCAAGCTTCACAAAATAAAAAAACACTTCATGAAACAAAGAATGAGCTACCTCTTCACGGAAGTCATTCACGATAGGGAGGGTGCCCGGAGCCCCTCATGCACCGAGGGAGGAGCTCGCCATCGTCGCTCTGGAGGAAGGCTCTGTAGAGCCCAAGCCCCGGGAACCCCTCCGACGCCAGCCCTTGCGAGTTGAGGTCAACACCGGCATGGGTAGCAGGGCCGCTTGCCGCCGATTAGGAACTTAATCTTTGGGCCTCTACAAATAATGCAAGCATGTACCTAAAATACCCATAAAGGTGAACTGAATCTTTGGGCCTCTAGAAATAATGCAAGCCTGAAACTGAAATACCTAGAAAGGTGAACTGAATCTTTGGGCCTCTAGAAATAATGCAAGCCTGAAACTTAAATACCTAGAAAGGTGAACTGAATCTTTGGGCCTCTAGAAATAATGCAAGCCTGGAACTGAAATACCTAGAAAGGTGAACTGAATCTTTGGGCCTCTAGAAATAATGCAAGCCTGAAACTGAAAT
>NC_041381.1:527716047-527740139 GCF_002162155.2 Triticum dicoccoides | reverse complement strand
AGCAGGGCCGCTTGCCGCCGATTAGGAACTTAATCTTTGGGCCTCTACAAATAATGCAAGCATGTACCTAAAATACCCATAAAGGTGAACTGAATCTTTGGGCCTCTAGAAATAATGCAAGCCTGAAACTGAAATACCTAGAAAGGTGAACTGAATCTTTGGGCCTCTAGAAATAATGCAAGCCTGAAACTGAAATACCTAGAAAAGTGAACTGAATCTTTGGGCCTCTAGAAATAATGCAAGCCTGAAACTCAAATACCTAGAAAGGTGAACTTAATCTTTGGGCCTCTAGAAACAATGCAAGCCTGAAATTGAAATACCTAGAAAGGTGAATTGAATCTTTGGGCCTCTACAAATAATGCAAGCCTGAAATTGAAATACCTAGAAAGGTGACCTGAATCTTTGGGCCTCTAGAAAGATTTATTACCTCCTCAAGCAGCATCAAACAATTCCATGCATGCACCGCAAATCTATAGCAAGTTTGATCAGGATCTACTTTTCCAAATCAGAAATAGCGCTAGAGCAAGCAAGATCAATGATATGGCCATGAGATAGAGAAGGAACGAACAAACTCACCCCTCTCGCGACCTCCCTCCTAGTTGCGCCACCGCCGCACACGACAGAGGGAGAAAAACGACTGGTGAAGGGGGAGCGGGGCGACCTTCGAAGGTCGGAGGGAGAGGGCGGCCAGAGTAGGGCGGCGGAGGCCGGAAGGAGAGGGCGGCCGGAGGAGAGAGAGGGCGAGCGGAGCTTGGGTGGGCGGCCCTATGGGGAACAGAGAGGAGTCATGCGAGAGAGGGGGTAGCAATCTGGTGCGGGCAGGTGAGAATTTTTTAGGGGAGCGATCTGGTACGGGAAGGTGAGATTTTTTAGTTCTCTTTTAGTGGGCCCAAGGATAACTAACCCAATTTGAACCTCTCCACCGGGCTATTTTTTTAGCTGGGTTAGAGCAAACTAGCTCAAACTAACCCCTCTTGTTTAGATAATTTGAGGCTATTTCAACCCAAACTAGCTCTAACTCCGGGATCCAAACAAAGAGGAGTGTTACTGTACATGCTATAGTGTGGACCGTAGCATATTGTTTTTTATGGCCATATCACCACGTTGTTTTCTACTGCTGGTTCACTTGGCTATCGTGGTTCGCACGGCTGGTTCACTGGGCTGTCGTGGTTCGCACTCCTCCAACCTGAGTAGTACTCCCTCCGTTCCTAAATATAAGTCTTCGTAGATATTTCACTGTGGACCACATACGGATGTATATAGATGCATTTTATGTGTAGATTCACTCATTTTTCTCCGTATGTGGTCCATAGTGAAATCTCTGCAAAGACTTATATTTAGGAACGGAGGGAGTAGTATAGTACTAGTATATACCGCATCATTCTTCGCTCCTTCTTACTACTCCGACATGTGGGAGAGCCAGCATCCGGGTCGACGTGTCATGCACCAGATTAGAGCGCGAAACGGAAGGGGGGCATCACCCCAGTCGGAGCGCTAGTAATTCATGACAATAGTGAGTGGTCATATCACAAGTCTTTCCAGCAGTAACACACCGTCAAATCACACAGCCCCAGTCGCTCACCCTCCTCGCCTCTCTGTCAAACCGCCTACCCGAAAACTGCCGCACGTACTGCCCGGGAAAATCCCCGCCCTCAACTTCTAACTATGCGAAAATAGTTCGAGCTTGTTCGTTCTATATAAATACAGTAATTACTGTATGTTTATTCACCCGTGGGGTTGTTCAATGAATGGATGGGCGGGGAGCACAAGTGAACAATGTTGTAGTAGTAAGTAGGAGTCGTAGAGTAGTCACCTTAAATAGAGAGTTTCTTTTCTTTAATGCCACGTACACAAATTGAAACGCTTGTTGTGGAGAGAAAAAAGATAATCACTCCACTATATATGGACGCAGGGGCCTGAGCCCTTGCTTTACTAGGGTTGCTCTCTATATTCTCTCATCCTCTCCATATATAAACAAGACATCGGTGGCAACATTTTCTCTCTGCTCACCACTAGTCACAGATGTGGCCGGATCCCTTCGGCCGGTGTGTGTAGAGGACTAAAAGGTGCATCGTTCACACGGTCATCGCCGCCGAGGGAGGAAACCCACAGCTACCGGAGGGGCCCGATCCTCTGCCCGTGACGTTCTCTCCGACACAGTGCCGGCTCGGGAGGTCCTCCAACCCTTCTTCCTCCCTACCATATTGTCCGCAGATCCGACTTGCCACCGCCGACATCCCGGCGACCCTCAGGTATAAGTTTTCGAAAGCGGCCTTGCTCTACTACCACAGCTCCCCACGTGTCTGCATGTGCATCTTTTTCTACTCCTATCAGCTCTTCCAAAGCCACCTAACTTTTTTAGTATTATTAGAGGTAAAGCTACTTCATGCATTCGAATCTAGGGCTTTGTTCAAACAACAAGAAAGGGGGAAAAGTTGTAGCATGAATCTAGGACTTGATTCAAAGAGGTAATAATATGGTGAAAGTAGTAGAGACCGAATACCCAACTGGTCTCTTGGTTGAAAAGGGAAATAATGGGAAAACACAGTACAAACTGGATAAGGAACAGATCTATCATTGGTTGAATAAAGGGTAGAAAGTGGCGGCTGGTGGACAAGTCAACAGAGTATGTCCAGGATTAGATTTGCTGCCATCACATAGTAAAAGGTCTCCACGATTAGATTTGCTGCCCTCACATAGTAACAGGTCTCAGGATTAGATTTGCTGCCCTCACATAGTAAAAGGTCTCAGGATTAGATTTGCTGCCCTCGCATAGTAAAAGGTCTCAGGATTAGATTTGCTGCCCTCACATAGTAAAAGGTCTCAGGATTAGATTTGTTGCCCTCACATAGTAAAAGGTCTCCAGGATTAGATTTGCTTCCCTCACATAGTAAAAGGTCTCCGGGATTAGGTTTGCTGCCCTCACATAGCATGAACAAACTCAGCATCACCACTTTATGCCTCCTTGTAGGTACATTGTCCTGATGCGTCCACTGTCGCATGTCCTTATACCAACCTTTTGCTGTTGTTAATGTAAGGGCGCATGTAAAATGAAGCGATCACACTTTTACCTTAGGGACATGTCTAACCAGTGTTATTGTTAATCTAATGCCTCAAGTGATAAGATGCAATTAAACTGTGTTACAAATGGCACTCCTGCTATTTTCCCCAGTCTGATAAGTAAGTTGACCCTTTACGCTGCTGAGTGTCCTGGTGTCCCCATGGTCCCATGCCCTTAAACCAACTCTTTAGCTGTTGTTGATTTACTGTGTCTGGTAAACAAGCAATGCCACCATTAAAGTAATCCCATATTTGAGGAATCTCATTGTTGATCATAATGCTTCTGGTAACATGAAGCATTGCTGACGTTTTAAAATTTCTACTGTCCTTGCATGATTGTCATGAACATAATTAAGATGCTTCTTTTCATTTTGTATATATTTTGTATATTCTTATTGACCAGCTATTGTTTACTTTCTATCATTTTGTGCAGATAGGGATATCCATTTCACCTTGTTGCTATTTGTGACCTTTTGGTGAACTGCACAAAACACTTTTTTTTGAATGAGTGTCTTGTGCAGTTCAACTAAAATGTCACGTGGGCAACATCTCTCAATTTTGGTGGAACTGCACAAAATGGTGATTGGAGTTACCAAAATCTCCGTCAAGTTTTGCTGGTAATCTCGTGCAACATTTTATTAGCCTTTGCAAGATGGAGCCATCAGTGTCACCACAATGGCAGTTTATTTTAGTGGAACTGCACAAAAGGATAAGAAAATTATAGTTGCACCTTACATGAGCCGGACAACCAACCTTAATGTTACTCAATTTTAGTGCAACTACTAGAGAAGAACCTGCCAGCTCACAAGAGCAAGTACTTCTTGCTAGCTGAATGATGCAATCTTTGCTTCATTTCAGGTGAACCGCAGAAAAAGGCGCATGAATTGAATCATAGAACTCCAGGCAGACCTCATCCTAGTGGAGCTGGAGGTTGAGTTCAAGGAGGCCGCTTTTAAAGTGAAATCATGCTCTCTTGTCTCCTTGTTTGTGCTGTGCAAACATGCTATGCAAACGGGAATACTCAACTACAGATGTTGTGACGGTCAAGAGCATTCACCAAGTTCTTCGATTGTATGACATGGCTAGCCAAGATGGATTTAATCCCGATATTCACTTTATCAAAAGGCTCTAATGGGTTGGTTCTGAATCTTGCAAGCTGGGAATCAATGAGATGTGTAGGCATCTTTGTTGTACTTATTATTTGAATCTTATTTGTTGGTTCTGAATCTTGCAAGCCGGGAATCAATGAGATGTGTAGGCATCTTTGTTGTACTTATTACTTGGATCTTATTTGTTGGTACTGAATCTTGCAAGTTGGGAATCAATGAGATGTGTAGGCATCTTTGTTGTACTTATTATTTGGATCTTATTTGTTGGTTCTGAATCTTGCAAGCTGGGAAACACGGCATGATGAGGCAGAGTACAGCAACCATAACAAACAGTTCAAACTTGGTAGTATTATCTTTGTGAAAGTGCGACAAATGTGCTGATCGTGTGCGTCCTGAGAATAATAATTCTATTTGTTGTGCATGTTGATCCCGTGGCACTGATAGAACGAGACAATGCATTGCTTGTTTTAAGTATAAATTTATATTAAAGCTAATTAAATTTAAGTAAAGTGACCACTAACTCCTATTATTACAGTACCAATACAGACCCGCTCGTGAACCGACGTGTGGTCGGAGTAGGTTTCTTAATGGAGGCGTTTGAATGCGCCGAGGGTGCATCTTCTGCCGGGCGTGCAGCGGACGAGGGAGGGGTAGTAACTGTGGTCGCCTATACACACTCAGCTTACTATTGAATCCAGTTCCCCAAGAGCTGAAAAACGAACTACAGCCGCCGCCTACACACTCGTTCACTCGAAGAGACTACAATGGCGATCCGAGGGGTGAGCCTACTGGATATGGAATTGAGCAAGGAGTTAGTTCACCATTCAGTCCTATGGAAGCACCAAGTTTAATGTGATGTACACCAACGATACGGACTCGGTGAAGCTCTGCCTCGCCTCAGTCCTATGGCTACACCAGGTTTTGGAGCATTCGTCCATTTCATTGGCAGCGCCGACTGCACCTTCGCTACGGTGGAGAGAAGGAAGAACGCGACGATTCGGCCATCTGGTGCAACAAGCTTGTCGGCATCCAGAAGCAATACAAGATCATCATCAACAGGCAGGAGAAGGACTCCGTGGTTGACCTTGCCGAGACCATCATCGACCCCTGATATGCCAACATGAAAGAAGACGACCTGAACACGTGGGAGGTACCTCTGAATCTAGCCTACATAACCTATGCGGCCAAGGACGCATACGCATGCTACGACATGTACAGACAGATCTTGGACATGAGGGTGTGTCTGCTTCCCGTAACCGACGAGTACACGTACAGCCGCAGCGTCATGATCAACCATGCCAGGAAGGTCTAGATGTTGTACATTATCTGTTTATAAGCACCTTTATCATCTGAGTATTTCATGCGTTAGCCTATGTGTCGTAATTATCTGTTTTGTCTGAAATATTTCTTTTAAGAACCCATTCACTTGATTGCTTTTTTTAATGGCTATTTGCTTATGTATGTAAACTAGTTCACTTGTCCGTAAAAAAACTAGTTCACTCGGCTGTCGTGCTTTGAATCTCCTTCCTCCCAACATATTCCTCTCCTCGGGTGGACCGAGTAGGTCTCTGAATTTTCTCCCACTTTCTTTTTCGATGAAAACTGAGTTTTCTCCGAGTACTTTCCCCTAGAACCAACTCAACTATCCCACGTCTAGCCTAAAAAATAATAACACCCCACGTACTATTAACTCATCAAATTAAAATGATATTTTATATCGTAAGTTGAAAGTTCTTACAAAATAATAATAATAATTGTTTATATATAACTTGCCAAGTTAACTCCTAGTGATTGCGTACATAAGCTTGCAAAGATTTTACTGACGTGCAATCATGTGTTTATGTTTTTATAACATTTCTCCGTCTAGCCCAACATGATATTTCCACCCAGCCCAGCAAGTCCGCGGATTTCGAGAAAAATGCAAATGGGATTTAAATGGGCTGCATAGATGCTACATCATTGTTTCACCCAGCCCACCAAATGGACTAAAAAACAAATGGACTGGCTGACATGTGGGCCAGTAGGTCGAAGCCTAAGAAGGCATTGGATTTACATCCAACGGCCGGCATTCTTCTTCAATCTCTCGTCTTCTTCCCCCAGCACTGCCGGAACCGCCTGCTCCAGCCTTTGGCGTCCAGCGGCGTTGTTTTGCGCTCCTCAGCAAAACGCTACCTCGCCGACGGCCAGGCCATCCCTCCACTCTGCACCTCCTGTTATTCTCTGCCGAGTGTAGGCCCACCCCGCACCCGAACAAGTCAAGTTTCCCACACCTCTCTGTCTGCGACTCCACTTCCGCGTCTTCCCCATCTCCGGGTCGTTCCAGTCTGGGGCCTTGCCGTCGTCCACCGCCTCGGTGCGCACGACGCGGTGTGGTCAACATACAAGAGTCATCGGAAGAGGACTGTACATGGAGAGCATGACGGCTGAGACCCACGAGGTCCATGGTCGCATGCAAAGAAAGTTCCTCCTTATTACGCACTGTACGTGGGAAGGGCTTCTGTATTTCGCGAAAAAAACATCCCCCCCGCTGACAGGTCGGACCCACCAGCTATATCTTCGCACGCAAGGAATTGCCTCCTTATTACGCACCAAAAAATGAATACCCCCTGCTAGTCGGGACCCACCATAGTGGGTGGCTGGCTTGTGGGCCTACTAAGTTGACGAGGATGGAGGGCTTTGTCAACTTAGTCAATATGAACGATTTTAGCTCCAGTGACCGTACGATGTCCATCCAACGGCCATAGTGCTTCTTCAACCTCTGGTCTTCTTGCTCCAGCCGGTCATGCCGCGTGCTCCTGCCTCTCGTGGCCGGTTGTGGTGCCGCGGAGGCCTCACCGCCCCCTAGTACTCCCACCGCTGGCCCAGGGTATCCCTCTACTCACCCACACCCCCTGTTATTCTACGGCGACAGCAGCCTCACGCCGCAGCCGAACCAGTGAACCCTCGTACTCCTCTCCGCGTGGGCATCCACTGCCGCGTCTTCCCCGGCTCTGCGTCGTCCCCTTCCTTAGCCTCACTGTCGTCCACCGCCTTGGTGTTCTCGGCGCGGCGTGGTCAATGTACATGGAGAGGCTGATAGCTGGGTCCAAGGCCACAACCCAGTTTTTTAGTGATTTGCCAAGTAAGTCGCTTTGTCAGGCCTGTTGGGCTGCAAATCTTTCAAGACGAGGAGAGCTTCATTCGGCTGGCCGAGAAAATGGCCTATCAGTAATAAGAAATGGGTTGTACATTTTTAAAACACATCAAACGGCAATTAGTTTCAAATATCTTTTTTTCATTTCAAGATTTTAAATTACATTAATTTTTATGCATGGAGTATTTGTTGGATTTTATATTGATATACATTTATTTTTAAAATCAGTTTGAATGTGAGTCAAAATTTTGGGATTAAAAATAGTTCGGACCGCACCGAAATATGCAAAATTTCGTATAATTTTTTAACCGTGGCCACAATATGGGCTGTAATGCTAACAAAAAGAATATGGGCTCCAAAAAAACCTTAAGAATTAGCAAATGGGCTGTAAATTATTAGAAATAATGGCAGATGGGTTGTATGATGTTTTCCACAGATTTGAGGCTTTCCTAAAAAAAGGTTGACGCACAAGTAGTGACTGTTGGATGTCCATCCAACGCCCGTCGTGCTTCTTCAATCTATGCTCTTCCTGCTCCAGCTGCTCAAACAAGCGCCGGCGGGACTGCCTGCTCCCTCCTCCCCGCGGCCGGCTATGCTGCCGCGCAGGCCTCACCGCCCCACCTTACTCCCATCGCTGGCCTAGCCATCCCTCTACTCACCCACACATGTTGTTATTCTCCGCGCGACGATAGATGAACCAGTAAACCCTCGTACAGTCGTACTCCCCTCCGCGTGGGAAACAACTGCCGAGTCTTCCCTGCCTCTGTGTTGTTCCCTTCCTAAGCCTCGTCGTCGTCCACCACCCTGGTGCTCTTGGCGCGGCCTGGTCAACATGGTCAATGACCGACATGCATCTGAAGTGGACTGTACGTGGAGAGGCCGACAACTGGGTCCACGGCCGCACGCAAGGAAATGCCTCCTTATTACGCGCAAAATAATGATTCATCCACCTGACATCAGGGACCCACCGAAAGGGCCTCTGTATTTCGTGAAAAAAACGTTACCGCCGCTGACAGCTCGGACCCACCAGCTATATCTTCGCACGCAAGGAAGTGCCTCCTTATTACGCACAAAAAAAATGAATACTTCCCCTGTTAGCTGGGACCCTGTATAGTGGCAGGCTGACTTGTGGCCCTACTAAGTTGACGGGGACGGAGGGCTTTGTCAACTTAGTCAATATGCACGATTCTAGCTCCAGTGACCGTACGATGTCCATCCAACGACCGTAGTGCTTCTTCAACCTCTGGTCTTCTTGCTCCAGCCGCCCAAACCAGCGTCGGTCGTGCCTCGTGCTCCTGCCTCCCGTGGCCGGCTGTGATGCGGCTGAGGCCTCACCGCCCCTACTACTCCCACCGCTGGCCAGGCCATCCCTCTACTCCCCCATACCCCCTGTTATTCTGCGGCGATGACAGCCTCACACCGCAGCGAACCAGTGAACCCTCGTACTCCTCTATGCGTGGGCATCCATTGTCGTGTCTTCCCCAGCTCCGCGTCGTCCCCTTCCTAGGCCTCGCCATCGTCCACCACCCTAGTGCTCTCGGCACGGCGTGGTCAACGTGGTCAAGGAATGGCTTCCATCGGATGTGGACTGTACGTGGAGAGGTTGACAGCTGGGTCCACGGCTGTAGCAAGGAAGTGCCTCCTTATTACGCGCAAAATAATTATTCCTCCACCTAACAGCAGGGACGGGCCACCGTATTTTGCGAAGAAAACGTTTCCCCCTGACTACTGGGACCCACCAGCTACATCCTCGCACGCAAGGAAGTGCGTCCGGGCAAAAAAATGATTCGCTCCCCTGACTGCTGGGACCCACCAGCTACATCTTCACAGGCAAGGAAGTGCCTGACAGTCGGGACCCACCTGGTCGAAGCATATGTAGGGTTGTCAGTCTGGTCGCGAACGTGTACGTACATACTGGTCGTTGTAGAGGCGCGCACGTGTCGTAGTAGAGGCGCGCACGTAGCATGTACACGTACGTACAGCGGCGAGGGTGCAAGAAAGAAAATACGGCCACGTACGTACATACGGGCAGGGTCTCGAATGCCTACTCGCACATACGTACATGATCTGGGTCGGAACGGAGAAACAGCGACATCGTCGTGTTCATGGGGAGCCAACCGGCTGGGTCGGAATGGAATAGGTGGTCGTGTTCATCGGGAGGGCTTGGACAGAACAGGCGATGTAACGAGGCCTGGCGTACCGCACAACGGAGGAAACGGACCTCCTACATTCGGAACAGGGTCCTGTTGATCGGGAGGGGTGTGGCGTACCGCAAAATGGAGGAAACGGACCACCTACGGTCGAAACAGGGGTCCTGTTGATCGGGAGGGGTGTGGCGTACTGCAAAATGGACGAAACGGACCTCCTACGGTCAAAACGGGGGTCATGTTGATCGGGAGGGGTGTGGCGTACCGCAAAACGGACGAAACGGACTTGTGTTGGAGCTCTACGGTCGAAACGGGGGTCCTGTTCATCGGGAGGGGTGTGGTGTACCGCAAAACGGGACTCCACGGGATACTGTTCATCTCCACCGTCGACCTCCTCCAGCCTCCACGGGCTACCGTCGACTCCTCCAGCCTCCACGGGCTCCTGTTCATCCAGCCTCCACCGTGCGCTACTCCACTGGCTACTGTTCAACCACCCCTCCACCGTCTACTCTTCATCCAGCCCTCCACCGTCTAATGTTCATCCAGCCCTCCACACCACGGGGTCCTGTTCAACCACCCCTCCACGGCCACCCCTCCACCGTCTACTGTTTCATCCAACCCTCCACACCACGGGGTCCTGTTCATCCAGAGGCAATGCCACCGCTCACTATTCATCCAACCCCCCGGCAACGCTCACTGTTCATCCAATCGATCGGCTTCAGTTAGCAGCAGTAGCGAAGGAATCGCTCCATCGGGTTCAGTTAACAGCCATCGATCAATCGCTCGGGTTCTGTAACGCGTAGCCTCCAGTGTAATCGCTCGGGTTCAGTTAGAGCCCAACGCCTCGCTCGGGTTCAAATAGAGCCAACGCCTCGCACACACACGCACGTACGTGTACGAGAGAAACGCGCATCACTCGGCCCCCGACCTCCCACCGTAACCGGCAACTCCCCGAAATTTTCCTCCCCCTCGTTTCTACCACGGTTTTTTCCGTCATGGACGGCCCAAAGAATGTCATGCAGCTGCGTGTCCGGCCCGCCCAGGACGAAAAGCCCATTTTCTGTCATGATTTTTTGTCATAGAAGTAGGAGCCCACCACATCTATGATGATACCAGGTTTTGTCACAATTATCGTCATAGAAGTGTCATATGTATGACAGAAATTTTTTTCGTTCGGCCCAAAATGTCACAGATGTGTCTTTTTTTTGTAGTGAGTGTAGAGGTCTATAGGGTCGGTTGTGATGGACACTTTGAGCCTCTTTGATTCGTAGGATCTTGTAAACATAGGAATAGGATTTGTAGTGCCTGCCCACTTGAATCCTATAAGAACATCAAGGAAATGCGGGGAGATGTGTCGCCTTTGAGAGTTACACTGATATTAATAGTACCACATCTTCACTTGAAGAGAGCTGGTATCCGAAGCCTTTCTAGCCGTACCGACAAACTAGCACATATATTCCAGCAAGTTCCACTTTGCTGATTTTACTCTGATGCTTAAGGTTTTCCCGTTATATCTACACTATGATCTGTGTAGCTGCTTTGTGTCGCACTAGCAGCAGTCCACTCTTGAAGCTAAACACTGCAATGACTCACAAAATTGGCATCAAGGCATTGGGTGCCATTCTGGATGCAATGAAACTCATACGCTCCCCACCTGTTGACTCTTGTTCAGAATATGATCCTAATGACTCTTTTTCAAAATTGCCACATATAGAGAGACAGCATGGAATTGCGTTTCTTTGGGTGTTGTGATTCATCATGAGTGGGCAACCAACATTGTATGCAATGAAGCGGAACATCAAGAATATGCTTGCTATTCTGTTCTTTAACATGTTCCTCTTTGTTTATTCTGTATTTAGTACGTACATTATGTTCCTTGTTAGGAAGGGGCGCATGGACATCTGCAGTCAACAGCTGATAGAGCTGGCCTGTACGTGATCGATAGGCTTTCAATTACTAGCGGCGATACAACACCGTATTTTCAAGCTAGTTCCACTTTCCCGATTTATATATCGGGGTTATGGTGTACCCCTGTTATGTACACTATGATCTGCCTAGTTGTTGTGTGCTCTTGTTATCATGGTTTGGCAATAAACTCTCTGTACAGTATGTTATGAACCTATCATCTGCCAGCTATCCTTATTTCTGGAGCCTATTTTTTTGTGTACTTGTGCCAGATTATATAAATGCACGCACCATATTACGGCACACATGAGCTCTCTCATCAGAATCTAGTGATAGCACACAAGTGTTTATAGGGGCGCCCCTATATTAGAAAATCATCTGCATTACAAAGATAATCTCACAACTATTTATGTTTTCATAGTTCTCAGATATTATATGCAATTACAGTGAATATCAGAATCTGCACATCAGAACAATATTGTGGAACACTGCAATGACTTACAAAATTGGCACCAAGGCATTGAGTGCCATTCTGGAAGCAATGAAACTCATATGCTCCCCACCTGTTGATTCTTGTTCAGAATATCATCCTAATGACTATTCTAACCTCAAGGAGTCAAAGGCAGATGGCCTGTCCTGTTCACACGTCGAGGTGCATGTTCTAATTTGGCAAGGTTTTATTGATTGCGCGTATCTTGCATATGTTGTCTTGCATTTCTTCTACTTTGTTGCACCGCCATCTGCTTAGTTTACTCATCATATAACTCAAGATGCCATGCCCATCCATTATCAATACATATTCCATCTGTCATCATACCATGTTTTTCCACTCAAATGTTGTTCTTGTGTATCAGACATCAAAAAGGAAGAGGGTGATTGCCGAACCCGAAGGAGCACCAGCAAAGTCCTTGGAAAACATGTTGGTGCCAGAGAAATCAAGCAGCGCCCCACTTATATTGGTTGTACAACCAATGACACAAAACGTAGGACCGACTCCAACAGACTGTACCCATACTTCACTGGCCACACCACTAGCACCACAACACAGGACCTGCACTCCAGCAAAAGGTTTATCGATTTCATTTGCCATAGCACCATCCGTACCACAGAAAAATCCCACTCCAGCAAAAAGTACAGCAAGTCCACCGGCCGAAGACCTATCCCAACTGCAGCGACGGCAAATTCCTACAGATTGGAACCCCATTTCATTTACTCCCAGTTTAAAAGACAATGATTTCAATGTTGTTAGGGACTACGTGCATATATTCCCATCATGGGAAGATTATAGTGAAGACAAACACCATTTTCACATCTTCCTGTCCAACTTACGTGTAAGTGCTATTATTCATGGTTATTATTTTCCTATTTTCTACTATCGAACACATCAATGATTTACATTACATTGTTGTAACTAGGCGAGGGACAATCTGGATAGTCATGACGAGCAAAGCTTGCTTGTGCTTTTCAAGGAAGCATTGCAGCAGTATCGGTGTTATCTGAGGAAATCACACTTTGATGGCAAGTCTATAAACAAATTTCCAGTGAAGTCTCCTGTGCTAAATTTAGAAGACATTGAATGGAAAAACCTTGTTATGCACTGGTCTCGTTCCCAGGATGAGGTACTGTCTATGAAATCACATGACAATTTGAACTTCTACTTTTCTGCATGTGCCTTACGGATCTTTTTTGCAGGAAATCTGCTCGAAGAAGAATTCCGGTTTGAAAAGAACGACATGATGTCGCAAATATGTTGCGCGCTGCTTTTCTCTTGTTAGTACCTGTTGTCCTGTATCACTGTACTTGCATACGTACCTGGTTCATTATGTGACAGCAGTATGCATGATAGCTTGCTTATCAATTGTTCGCTCCAAATTATCTAATCTGTATGAATGGTTACATTAGTGTAGAATATATCCAATGTCAATGATTTTTTTAGCTCTGCATTGTTCTTGTAAGTACATGTTGTCCTTTATCAGTGTACTTATATTGATAGGTAGTTGTTCATGTACCATCACTCTACAGCTTATTTTCCTTTGCCCTCCATTTTCTACACATCAGATCTATACTTACTCTTACCATAACGTTGGTACTGAAGAAGTTTAGTTGTGCATTACTCTTGGCTGTGCCTTTTGCCTGTATCGCTGCACATACATTTATAGCTACTTGGTTATGTAGCATCACTCTTCATCTTATCTTAAATATTCTCCATTTTTTCGTATATTATCACATCTATATATACTCTTAACAAAATGTAGAATAAAGGCAATGCTTATGAAGAAGATTCTGTGGTAAACTTCTTGAATTGCCCCCCCCCCCATCAGCATGGACAAGGGCTTTATAGAGCCTGTCTTCACCAGTAATGTAAGTTTTCCTTCTCAAGCCTTCAAACTTTGTTGTGTATATTTGGTTAGGCATGACTGCAACAGCTGTTTATTTTTGGTGTTTGCATCAAATTGCATGTTTAAAGTTTATTATGTAGTTCATAAACAAAAGTTTGTCCTTCTCAATTTAAGTTTTCAATTGTACAACCAAGTTCCTTCTTCATACCATGTAAATTAAACTATACAGAGCAAGTGATCTTCTTTTGCACTGCATGTATGCTTATGTTCTTCATCCGTAATCCAGTGGTGTGGTGAACCTACCCACTACAGGACAATGTCATATTCTACAATGTCTTAACTATGAACAATGTCATATCATTCTACTATTATTTAAACCGGCTCTTTATTTGCCAATCTGAAATGGGATAAATTGACAGCACACTAACCATTGATACTTATGAGTTCTTGATTTGTAATCCAGTGGTGTCGTGAAGCTGCCAACTCCTTCACAATGTCATTTATTGCCATGTCTTGACCTGAACAATACCATATTGTGTTAATGCATTTTTAAACTGTGTCACTTTATTCGTCAGTAAGAAATGTGATGAATTGTCAGCACTGATACTTTTATGTGCAAAACCTGTCATCTGTCTGCTTGTTTATCTTTTAGAGTGAGGAAGATATAAGTGTTGAACAAGCGCAGTCTCAACATCTTGCTCAGGTGCTTGCACTGCAGCTCGCCAGCAGGGCTAACCTTTCTTGAACTCTATTGAAGTGATGTCGGTTTTGTATATTATTTTGTCGGCGTGTTTATTTGCACTGGTGGCGATCTTTGATGCCCAGTGTATGTAATCTGCTGTCTGCTTGTGCTTTATTATCATAGTGGCGAACTTTGATGCCCAGTGGATGTAATATGCCGTAATTTCTTTATTGTATAGTCTAGGTTTTTTTCTTATTCACGATGCTGCAGTTATTTTCCTGTATATATATCCTGTCTTCGCGGTAAAGCAGCCAAACCGTAAAATTATGGTACATAATCGGGCCGTCATGCAATCACGATGTATGATACGCATCATGGGCCCCGTCAAACTGGCCCACTAGTAGATCCAGGCCTTTAATAGGCCGAGTAACCCCCGACCCTCTTTTTGCAAGAGAACTCAATGGGCTTTTAGGAGGCTGAGAAGTAGGTTGGGCCTGAAACGTGTCGAACAGCTCACGGGCCGGCAGCAGCCCGAGTTGGACCCCGGCCCATGATTGTGCGAATCAAATCACAGGCTTTTAACAGGCCAAAATTGTCTCGGTCCTTCTTTGGCCCAATCAGATATCGGCTGCGAGCAGGCCGAATGCAAACCGAGCCATAGTTAGGCCCAACTATATGACGGGCTTTTAATAGGCCGAAATTAATATAGGGCCGAAATGTTAAACATGCCCTTAACAGGCCGAAACTAATATCAGGCCGAGTTACTAAATGGGCCTTTAGCAAGTGGGCCCAAAAGCATAGCGTCAAGTTAACGGGCCGAATCTGATATGGGCCATAATTGAGGCCGAAGCCTCTTAAAGGGCCGGACCTAATCTGGGCCGTGATTTGGCCCAGAACGTGGGAGGCTTTTAACGGGCCGGATCTCATATGGGCCATTATTAGTCCCGGAACGTGGCAGACCATTAATGGACCAGATCAAATATGGCCCGGCATTTGGCCCAAAACATGGCAACCAGTTAATGGGCCGGCCGACTAGGGTCCTCAAAATCTTGTGGTCCTACAGCTAGGCCGGCCCATCAGTGTTGGCGAAATCTCGTGGGCCTTTAGCTGGGCTGGCCCATTATGTTCCGCAAGAATTTTGTGGGCCTTTACCTGGGCTGACCCATTATGGCACACAAAAATCTTATGGGCCTTTACCTGGGCCGGCCCATTTTGGGCCACGAAATCTTGTGGGCCTTTAGCTGGGCCAGCCCATTATGGTCCGCAAAATCTCATGGGCGTTTAGCTGGGCCAGCCCATTATGGGCCGCAAAATCTTGTGGGCCTTTAGTTGGGCCGGCCCATTTAAACTTGATGGGCCATGCCACATGTTGATGTATCATAGGCGCCTTCTGTCCAATGAGTGGATGACATCTGTCCCAACGATGAGCCGACACGTGGTTCCTCCAGCCAATGATAATTTTACACGTGGAAAATCCCCATTGGTCGGGGCTGTTAACGGGTTATCGGATCCAAAACCCGACCCGATAGCTTAACGGCGTTCTGTTACGGTGGATGCCACATGTCGGTCACCCTTGACGAAAGCACTTCTGTGACATGCGATTTATCGTCATGGAAGTGGACACTTCCGTGATGATAATTTTGGTAATGTCATGGAACACTTCTACGACAGCACAGGTATGACTATCTTGATTCTGTCATAAATTTGTGATGGATGTACATGCATGATAGAAAACGCGACCTACTGTGACAAACACATATCATCACGGAAGTGTATTTTTTTGTAGTGTAGGTTTAATGCGTCTGAAAAAAGACTAGTCTATAGCTCGCCACGCGGCTATTCCTGTCGAACACCCAAATAACCGTAAGATATGTATCTGATGGTGCCAGTTATTGCACGTACACAACAGTAGAAAAAGAACTACCATGGCATATGCTACACCACGGCCAAGAACACGTGCCCACGTTACGCCATCCGGGAATAGTGTCGCACTTCGAAACTAGAACCGCCAATAAATTTTGAGCTTGCGCCTCGTCGCATTCCAAATTACTACTACTACCACGCTATATTTAATTGCAATCCTGTTCACACCGATCACAACCTAAACGGTTTCCCACTTAGGAGCATATTAGTACTCGGTTATAAATACTACTATGCCAAGATGACTGCACATTCCTCCTCAACTCCTCATCCATAAAAACAAACAAGTCATTCAGCATCCCTCCCTTGTGTCTGCCATGGCCAGCGTGAGTTCTGGGTCGAGAGATTACCACCAGAGAGAGGCGAGCATGGAAACGGAAGCACGAGAGATGTCCCACCTCACCGCAAAAGCAGCCGACATATCCCGCCGCGCGGAAGTAGCAGCACAGAGGTCCTGCCATGCCACCGAAGCAGCACGGAGGTCCCGCCGCGTCGTTGATGCAGCAGACTGGTCCGGCCGCGCCACGAAAGCAGCAGAGATGTCCCACCACGCCGTGAATGCAGCAGAGATGTCCCTCCATGTCGTGGCGGCTTGGGAAAATGTCTTGCGGGCAGCCGATGACTCTTACAGGTGCATGCATGCGATCGTCCATAGCCAGATGGATCAGATCTCCGGCTGGGCGAGGTTGGAGGATGACATGAAAGCCTCATTTGAACAGGCTACCAGCGTCATCCGGCTACTAAGAGAGGTCAATGAGAGGCTCCAGGCCGAGCGCGACCTATTGAGGGCGAAGATCGTACGAAGTGCAGACCAGCAGGAGGAGACCAGTGCCTTGTTGAAGAGGACCGGTGTCATCGTTAAGAAACTTATGGACGATAATGAAATGCTCCGCATAGAGCGCCAAAGGCTGGTGGAGGAATCCATGGATGCTCTCAAGCAGCGTCTTGAGGACACGAAAGAGCTCATCACCGCTCGCCACAGAGACTAGTTCCCGCGACCTGCAGCAACGCATCAAGAAAGTAGAGATCAGCGAGCTAGATCGTTGTCTTCCTTCTTATTTTGCCCTTGTGGATTTTGGGCGTAGCCACATGTGGCTTTTCAATGATCTTCCTAATTACGTAAGACAATTATTATCCATTGCCGTCGTCCTTATATATTCGTCAGTCTTGCTATAAGTCGCAGTAGATGCTATATAGGTCCGTCGGATCTTACATCAAGATCCGTGCTTTCAGATTTTCTTTTTTCTCTCTTAAATCGCAGTCGAGTGTGACATAGCCACGCCATTTAATAGAGGCTCGGGCGCCATTAATGGAGACCTTGGGAGATAGGTGGACGGCAGATGGAGGTCAAAGGGCTCTCCTCCTGATAAGCACGCGCAGGGGTCTGATCGCACGTCTCTCGTACTCAAATAGCTACCCTGCATGGCGCCTCCTAGCTAATAAAAAAAGGGGACGCATGGAGGCACATAAATGGTGAATAGAACACCCATGGTTTCAATAATACTTGTGTTTCTGATTGTAACGTGATAGCACTTGTTCCAAAATGACTTTGTTGATTGTTAATGTGTGCGCCTTCGCAAATTGGACTGCAAAATTACCACAACATGTTGGTGCGATGTCATGGCACCAAGCCAAGTTTCATTATTTTCATGCGTGTTTTGGATTTACAGGAATGAAAAACTAAGTTTCTCAATGTTTCCAGCCCAGCCACGATGCCCAGAATTTTGAATTTCATTCCCATTTCTTGCATGGAACCTAGAAATTTACCCGAGGACACACATGTGATTTTTTAACCAACTTTGGTGCACTGGAGCATATGCTTGTATTTCAAATTTGAATTATGCACACAAAGGTGACACGTTTCCTCTCAAAACCACGAGCCTTCTTGAGAGAAGCTCCGATTTGCAAGAAGCTTATACCAAAATTTGTTCCTATTCGGCCAATTTTTTTTACCACAGCATGGTACTACCATGGCATGACACCATGCCAAGTTTCATGATTTTCAGGCGTGTTTTGGATTTACAAGAATTTTAAAACCAATTTTCTCAATGTTTTCGGCCGAGCCACGGTGCCCAGATGTTTGAATTTTATTCCCATTTCTTGCACAGGACCTAGAAATTCCCCCGAGGACACATATGTGATTTTTCAACCAACTTTGGTGCACGGGAGCATGTGCTTGTAGTTCAAATATGAATTATGCACATTAAATGACCAGAAACTCAATTAATGTATAAAAAGGCCAAACGAACCCGGAATAATTCCAAAATTTAACGAGGCACTCATGTAGTTCTATGTTTCCTTTGTAAAGAAACTCAAGGGGTGGAGCGTATATCGTTTCACACTCAAAGGTGGCACGTTCCCTCTCAGAACCACGAGCCTTCTTGAGAGAAGCTTCGCTTTGCAAGAAGCTTATACCAAAATCTGGTCCTATTCGGCCAATATTATTTACCACAGCATGGTAGTACCATGACATGACACCATGAAAAGTTTCATGATTTTTAGACGTGTTTTGGATTTACAAGAATTTTAAAACCAAGTTTCTCAATGTTCTCGGCCGAGCCATGACGCCCGGATGTTTGAATTTTATTCCATTTCTTGCATGGGACCTAGAAATTCACCCGAGGACACAGATGTGATTTTTCAACCAACTTTGGTGCACGAGAGCATGTGCGTGTAGTTCAAATTTGAATTGTGCACATTAAATGAATAGAAACTCAACTAATGTATAAAAAATGACAAACAAACCCAGAATAATTCCAAAATTTAAAAGGGCACTCATGTACTTCTATGTTGCCTTTGTAAAGAAACTCAAGGGGGGCAGCGTATATCGTTTCGCACTCAAAGGTGGCACGTTCCCTCTTCGAACCACGAGCTTTCTTGAGAGAAGCTTCGGTTTGCAAGAAGCTTATGGGTCTGTTTGGATGGCAGCCCCAAGCTGCCCTTCCAAAATTTTGGTTGTTGACCACAGGTTGGGCCAGTGTTTGGATCGCAATAAAGTTTTTGGCTCACAGCCAACTTTTTGGCCAGCCATTGTGATTCCGCACTAGCGTGTGGGCAAGTTCCCGGCGGATATTTCCTTCGCCAAAATTTTGGCATGCCATCGTTTTGGTCGGGCTGGTGTGGGCATAATCCAAATGGCCTCTATACCAAAACTTGTTCCAAATCGGCCCAATTTTTTACCACAACATGTTACTGCCATGACAGGACACCATGCCAAGTGTTCATGATTTCCAAGCGAGTTTTGGATTTACAAGAATTTAAAATCCAAATTTCTTGATGTCCTTGCCCGAGTCACGACGCCCAGATGTTTGAATTTCATTCTCATTTCTTCCATGGTACCTAGAAATTCAACCAAGGACACACATGTGATTTTTCAACCAACTTTGGTGCACCGGAGCAAAAGCATGTGCCCGCAGTTCAAATTTGGATTATGCACATTAAAAGTCTAGAAACTCAATTAATGTATAAAAAGGCCAAACAAACCCGAAATAATTCCAAAATTTAAGAGGGCACTCATATAGTTCTATGTTGCCTCTGTAAAGAAAATCAGGGGGGAGGCAGCGTATATCGTTTCGCACACAAAGGTGACACCTTCCCTCTTGGAACCACGAGGCTTGTTGAGAGAATCTCCTGTTTTCCTAGAAGCTTATACCAAAACTTGTCCCAATTCAACCAAAAATTATACATATGAAAACAGGGTTTAGATTATCCCGAACATCTTGCTACCTACACCAATGTACTATGATTTGAATTCAACATAAAATGGATACAGATATTTGAATTGGTGATCGTATGGTACATGTAGTTCATAGTGAAATATGATTACTGCTATATGCATGGTTTTTGTTATCAAGATAATATTTAAATGATTGTATAACTTGACAACAATCGGATTCAAATAAGGAAAATTGATTCAAATTTAGTCCATATGGTAGACGACAATATATATGTTCACAGGGTGGAGTAAAATGTTCATATATGACGGAAGATCAAAATGTATGACTACATCAATTATAAACCACAAGGTCACCTAACGATATATTCGAATTCAACATAACATTGATTCAAAAATTGAAATTTGAGATCCTCGCATTTGTAATCATATAAAAAGGGACATTACTCTTTCTTTTGGTGGGATTTGATTTGTTTTTTGTTGTTGTTGAGGGAAGTGTGAATCGATTTGGTACTATACAGGGTAATCTTGTTCTCCCGATTTTTTTACATTTTTCTTGTAGTTTTTTCAATGGCATCTATAGCAATATAGTAAAAGGGGACATGACTCCCTTGTGTCTTGTATGAATTGCTTTTTTACACGTTAAGTTTGTTCTGCCGAACAAGGAATCCGGACCTGGGTATCCCAAAATTTTCAAGCTCGAGTATCTTTTGGCTCACCTGCTTTGAAACTCCCGCCTCTTCAACCTGCGCCGCGCCTTATTATCCAGAAATTTTGACGCGGGAGAAAACTCCCTCGTCATCCGAAATCAGTCCTGCAGCCCAGACACGCGAAATCCCCTTTCTACCCCTCAGCCGGAAATGAAGCTCGACGCCGCGGTGTCAAAACCGGTGGGGTACGCTGGTAACTTACCCTACATTTCAGACAAGAGCGTCCCTAAGCCATGGCTCCCCCCTCCCTTCCCCTTCGTTCCCCCCATTCGTACACCAAGGCCGCCAAAACCCGTGAAACCCAACGCTCCTCCGTCGGCCTCCCGACCGCCGCCCAGCCGGAGACCTTCCCCGACTACGTCGTCCACCGCAACAGCTCGCCGTCCCTCATCCATCGCACCGGATGAGGATCCGTTGTCGATCTCATCGTCCCACCGGATCAGGCGCCCCATCCTCCACCTCCAAGGAGCTTCCCTGACATTCACCTCGTCTATCACGCCACCTCCATCCCCACAACACCATCTTGACCTGCCCCACCGGAACCGCATCACCCTCACCAATTCCTCTGATGAAGCCGAGGCCAACTCGGCGCCACCAAGGACGTTCTGCACTCACTGCTCCATTTTATCTTTTATTCGATCTCACGGGGCTGCCAGTGCTCGATACCGAGCAGCCATGGAGGGTCTCCATTGATGGCGCCATCGCCGGCCACATCATCCACGGTGTCTCTCCCCGATGTTGTTGCTTCCTCAGCGGAGACTTCCACACCGGCACTAGCTGCAGCTGCTCTGGCTCTTGCTCGCGTTGTTGCGATGTTCTTGCTGTTGGTTGTGCTATTGCACGGCTCTTGCTTTCGTTCGTGCTGCTGCTCTACTCTGCTATTACTGTCAGTCGCGCTGCTGCTCCGTTCTTTCTCTAGTTTGTGCTTCTGCTCTGCTCTTGTTCTCTCTCACGCTGCTGCTGCTGTTGCATGAACTCCGATAGCTACAGGAGTTGCTGCTTTAGCACACGCTCGCGGTGCTACTGCACGACTTGCTCTCTGCTAGTGCGTTCCCTGCTTGAGCGTCTGCTGATTTAGATCACTACTTCTCTGCTACTAGTGCTCGAACGCCCTAAACATCTATTGCAATGCTCTGCTACCAGTTCAATCAGTTTCAATAGTAAAATTCAGTTTCGACTGTAAAGTTCAGTTTCTTCAGTTAAGTTCAGAGTGAACAGTACGTAGAACATCTGTCGGAGCAGCCATGGCGCGGCTGATGCGTTTTACATCTAGCACTTTTTGGTGATGTATTTTACATCATCTATTGCAGATGATATTAGAGTCCCACTTCAGATTAACATTTTCTGTCTTGACCTACTTCAGCCTCACCACCGTACACCTCACCGGAGCTACTTCAACGACGTAACCGTACATCATAGTGGAGCAATACCCTCGGCGACGTTTCTAGAGGCCTCAGATCTTCTTCCCCGCCTCCGATAGTCACACCAGCATCACCATCCTCCACGTCCAACCCAATGATACTGAGGTCCACAAGGCTATGCCAAAGAGGTTGTACACTCATCAAATCACTTTGTTACTCCGCATTCATGTCGATCCCTCAGAGATCCTTTCCTATGAGACTACTATGGTACTACTATTCGTGCATTTGGTTAGAAGGAGTGGAGCAAAGCAAAACTGGAGGATTTTTTTCCTTTGGTGTCTCTTTCAAAGAAAAAACGTAGGAATTTTAATATTCACTTGAACGTCCTTTTCAAATTAATATGCATGAAGAACAGAACTAATTGCATTACTGGCATAATAAGATTCTAATTTTTTTCATTTTCACGTGGTTTCACTTTAATTTGACCACGTTTCGCCATTCCTATGTTCTTCCAATTCATGTGAACCAAACACCCAGGTTGACTGAAATCCTATGTTTCCAAATGCTCTGTTTTGCACATGCATTCCTATCCTATTCCTGTGCTTTTCCTATCCTTGCATTTATAGAATCCTCCAATTCTAAGGAGCCCTTACAGATTTACTTCATTTTCAGATAGGCGTCAAAGAAAATTCTGTGTGTTATGTCCTGCTCCTGCCGTGCCGTCATCCACCCCACCTGAGGTGCACCATCGATAGAAGCATTCACTGCAGCAGAGATCCCCCCTGCAGACTTTCTTTCACTGCCTCAGATCATCTTCCCCGTTGCCGGCAGCCACGCCAACTGCATTACAATCATCGACTGAGCAGATGAACCTGAGGACTACACAGTTTCGGGAGAGAGGTCACAGTCTTTCATGTTTGCTTACGTTATACATCGATTATTATTACCTCCTACTTTATCATTCAAACTTGAGTTTTAAAATGCCCGTGGGTCTCATATCGAGGCAACAACGAATAGTATCTGTCTACTATCTGGTTCATCTGGGGTCTTTTATGCGGTTCATGTTGGGTGGGCAACAAACATTAGATGATCCATTGTCTATCTTTTTAAACTAAAGCTATAATCTACCTGCTATCATTAGTTTTGGATCCCTCCACTCATTTGCTACCATCAGTCTTGATTTTTGCATGCACCCCTTAGGCCTTACAAAATCTAACTATTTATTTATTATGCATGTCAGATATTGTACACAATCTACTAAACATGTAGAGTAAAAGAGAAGACCATTGCATGGGAATATAATGCCATGCAAGCGTCGCTCCATGGTGGGCGAAGTCCCCCCCCCCTCCCGCATTTCCAGATTGTATTCCAGAGGAAGATAACTGTTCAAATGGGGATTCAGAAGGAGCCGACCACTCCTGTTTACCACCTGAGGTGTTTGCTCTAACCTAGCATGCTGATGTTGGTCATATCATGCATATGGCGCCTCACATTGCTTACATGATACATCTTATATATCATTAGCTTAGTTTAGATTTTCTTTCTGTGAATGCCACATGTTTGGTTTCTATATCATACTCCCACCATTCCTAAATATTTTTCTTTTTAGAGATTTCAACAAGTGACTACATACAGAGCAAAATGAGTGAATCTACACTCTAAAATATGTCTATATACATCTGTATGTGGTAGTCCATTTGAAATCTCTAAAAATACAAATATTTAGGAACGAAGGGAGTATATGGGAATTATGCAATTCCATCTTCTTTAGCCAGGCATCATATACGTGAATCATGCAATGCCATCCTGTTTAGCCAGTTATCGTATATGTGAATTCTATCGTGCCATATTTTTTTTCATAATGTATTCCATTTGTCAACAATGTTTATACATTCATCTACTCTTCTTGTGCATCAACCATTTGAGTCGGTCATGGGAAAATCTGGAGTGAAAACAAGGTCTTCTGAGTAGTCAGTGCTACCTGTCGATGCAGATTTCTTGCAAGTTACAGATAGCTCCACAAAGGAGGATTCAGAGATATATGACCAGTCGT